>NC_137674.1:91549641-91684641 GCF_963989245.1 Nansenia antarctica | reverse complement strand
GTGCTGTGTGCTGTATCTCATGAGAGCACTGCTGCCCCCAGTTCCCATTCTATGACATCATCATACCGCAGAAGTCCAACTTCCTCCACAGATGTCCCATTCACTTGAGGATCCACAAGGGGAAACAACACAACAAGTCCACATCTGCAGTGACAACAACTATCACTAAAGGGCAGAGAGCAACAGGACATTCTAAACATGTACAGTGTGGTTACGTGGGGTTAAAGCTTTTCAACCTAGTGACGTATTCATTTCCTATTCATTCCATCACCCTGTGCTATTATTACAATGTATTTTTCGCATATTATTACATACAGTAGCTCTATGATCAAATGAAATAACTCAATCACAGTGGAAAAGTCAGCTAGACAATTGGCTTCACTCTGGCATGATAAAAAAAAAAAGCCATCCAGCCATGAGAAGAAACAGCCATGAGAAGAAAACAGCCTTGAGAAGAAGCAGCATTCACATGGAAACAGAGTGACCGTAACCCCTCCCTGGTGACGTCATTGAATATCCTATGAGTCCACCAGCATGTTTGTGGTTTTTTACTCCACAAGCCAATAAGTCTCAAATAACCTTTATGACTCAGATCCACAACGTTCGGTCCAGTAAACAGAGCAGTTTCATTGTGCCCAGAGCTCACTGCTGAGGTTTCTCAGTACAGTAAATGTATGCCCAAATGAAGTGTATGCTCTGAACAATGTTTCAACTTGAAAACAAGTGTGTGTTTGTGTGTGTGTGTGTGTGTGTGTGTGTGTGTGTATGCCTGTGTGCCTGTGTTCAGTGTCTTGATGACAGCCCAGAACCACACCTTATGCCGCTTTTCCACTACCGGGCCGACCCGGTTCGTTTTCCTTTCTCCACTGCCAACCGAGCCGTACCAGGCCATAGTACCCGTGCCGTTTTTAGTTCCAGTTCGAGAGGGGTACTTTCGGTACTTTTTTGCCAGGCTGTGTGTGACGTGTGACGCTGCAGATCGTTGATTGGTCACAACATCGTCATCCCATGTTCCCAAGTTCACAGCTAACCGCCATTTTTAAATACCACAACAGATTTCGCTCTGTCATTTACTTTTTCTGTAATTACTTCGATTCGAAAAATGATGATAACCATCTCATTATCTTAGTTTAATGTCATTTCAATGCATCATAGAACTTTTCTTTACAACAAGCATAACAATTTTTTTTCGCTATTATGGCGATGTGCCGTGCCTATGCTAGACCGTTCCACAGTCCAACGCGCTTCTTCATCCCCCTTCTAAAACTGCCATCCCCCCTTTTCATCCCGTATGTCATTTTATCAATGAACATGGTATTACTGTTATTTCAACAGACCAGACATTTTCACCGTTCACTCATGAGCCAAATGGCGGTAGATTGGCGTCATGCTCCCTTTAACACATGTCCCTTTAACACATGTCCGCGTAAATGACATTGGTAAATGACTGGTTGCGCGATCTACTAGAACTACTAGATCTACTAGAACTGAAAGCGGCAAGTAACAGGCACGTAACATCCATATGCTGTATAAATACATATATTTGACTACCAGCAAGACACCTGAGCACTCGTATCTATAACAAAAGCGGAGATTGTATGAGCCCCGGCGTCAGTCCAATGAGAGCGTCAAGCACAGCCTTCCCGTAGAAATACATCGCTCCCTGTCTAACGTTATATATCTAACGTTACATGTTTTAAGGCTGATCTGTGCATGATAGTGCTGCATTTTGACATAATTCTAAAGGCTAAAACACTTTGAATGGAATAGATAGGAGGAATTTATGGAACGCATGAGCATGACACTCGCGCAGAGTTCATCTCGCATTTCCCCCCGTTGATGTGACGCTATGGCAGTATAGCTGTATAGCGGCACTTATTTAAACAACCCGCAATCTAATCCGAGCAGTTGTTATTATGTAATATTATTGATGGATGTGCCATTTTTGATGGAGAGCAGTGAGCGGATGACTGGATGTGAGCATGTAGTTGACTAATGCCGTGAACGCCATAAAAACATATCTGCGCTAGAACTAGAACTACTAGATCTACTAGAACTGAAAGCGGCAAGTAACAGGCACGTAACGTTACATGTTTTAAGGCTGATCTGTGCATGATAGTGCTGCATTTTGACATAATTCTTATCGCATTTCCCCCCGTTGAGCTGTATATCGGCACTTATTAAAGTGCTCTTATGACACTTAACTCCTCCTACTGTCCCCTGCCACTCCAGGTATGTTGTGTGTAATGGAGAAGTGTTTCTGAAAGTACGGTACGGGTAGGATACAAATGCGTGCCAACCCGAACCGTACCGGGCTGGTCAATGGAAAAGCGCCATTAGTGATCCTGATCTCCTGATCACATCTGACCTTCTCTGAGTGTATTCTCTGAGTGTATTCTCTGAGTGTATTCTCTGAGTGTATTCTCTGAGGGTGTATTCTCTGAGTGTATTCTCTGAGGGTGTATTCTCTGAGTGTGTATTCTCTGTGTGCAGATTAGGAATAAGAGCATTGTTACATAAGTGTCTGAGCAGGCAGGCTAATCATACTGGGGTTTTCCTTTGTAAACACTTTACTGTATATATGAGACATCACTCAGTAGAAAGAGCAGACGATGGGTGATAAAAGGAGAATGCAAATATGAGGGGGAAAATCTTTAAAAAAAACAACAACATAATACTAGGCATCAGGACAGGAGTGGTTTGGAGAGAGGAGGTGATAAAAGCTAACTTTTGCCAGTGAAATTGCATTGGATTGACCTCTGTAGCTCACTAGCTAGCCATGCCACAATTATGCTTTAGTCTGAGGTAAAAGAAAATTCATACACTGGGAACCGGACGGTGTGACAAAATACCAGAGCAGGGAGGGAGTGCTGTGAGCGCAGAGAGAGGGCACAGGGTTCAGTAGGGGTGGGCAACCGATCAGAGTGGCGTGTGTGTGTGTGTGTGTGTGTGTGTGTGTGTGCGTGTGTGTGTGTGTGTGTGTAATGCCACAGGCGCATTTACTGTCCTGTCCCGTCCCGACATGTCCTGGTCTGTGAGAGTGAGGTCATTCAGACGTGGGGACACAAAAGGGCAAGATCCCTCTGACCAGCTGGCTCGACACAAACCAGAGGCTGGCAGGAAGGACAGCCAGGAAGGACTCCCAGCAACCATTCAGGACGCACAATGGAGAGGATCAATGCTCCCATACAGGCAGCATAGGGCTTCCACCACACCCATATTACAACCCTACTGCTACCTAACTACACCACACACGCACACACCCACCCACCCACACACACACAGGCGCACACACACACACACACACACACACACACACACACACACACACAGACACACACACACACACACACACACACACACACACACACACACAGTAGGGGCCTAGCCGTCTGGGCATTCTACTATTGGAGGGAGAGAGACCAAGTCATAAGCTCTGAACTATAACAAGAGTCATCCCAATTCAAATCCTTTTACATTTTGGTGAAGGACCATTTTTATGTGGGAGGGGTTACATAAACACTGAGACAGGATAGCCACACACTCCATCACTGAGATTATCACACAGTAAACTTGTTTTTTTCCATAGAACCTCTTCCTAGGCCCTGACCACAGAGTACCACAGAGTACTCTATACAGGTGTCCCAGTACCATTGTATGGGAGGCTGGGTCATTGGACATAAGAGAGAGAGAGGGGTCTTTGAGAAGTAGTATCACGGGGGACACGGAGGGGTGTGTGCATGTGTGTGTGAGTGGGAGGGGAGACGAAGGCAGGAAACAGCTGCTCGAGCTCAGCATGACACAGATCACCCTAGGGGATGCTGGGAAAGGACGGTGGAATGTGCCAGCCTCAGTACTATTTCACCTCGCTATTGTTAGCATCCCTGAGTCAGCGCAGAGGGAGAAGTTTCAATATTCACACACATTCCCACTGGAGATGATGACCCTGCTACTGTACTACTGTACCTAAAGTAGCTCTGACCTAGAGTAGCTCTGATACTGTAGTTATCAAGATGTTGTCATAACAGGTAGTGGTGGTCTAGTGGATAGTGAGTTGGACTTGTGATCGGAAGGTTGTTAGTTCAAATCCCGCCTGAAACCACACCACTACTAGTGTGCCCTTGAGTAAGGCACTTAGCCCTCAGTTACTCCAGGGGGAATGTCCCTGTAATTCGTAATTGTAAGTCGCTTTGGATTAAAAGCGTCTGCTAAATGGCAAAATTATTAATTAATTATTATAACAGAATACGGAGATCTGAGGAGATCCAGAGCTGAGCACAGAGCAACAAGACAGTTATGAATATGGCCATGGAACTGAGGCGGGGCGTCAACTTCAATTCATGACAAAGTTAAACCCCCCTGACTACTCTTGCAAAGTAATCCAAATAAATCTATTACATACAGTTTTAGGTATCAATAAATGACATGTCCGTCACGGCCCAATTTCCAAGTATTGCGCATGATTTATTGTCATTTCTAAGGTGCAATCAAAAGGAAGTATTTTCAACATACAGTAACTGACACTATGTATATATTTGATGGTACTTACCTATATAATGGTGAGCAGGAATTGACAGCATGAATCCAACATGAGACATGAAAAAAAGAAAAACCGAGAACAGATCATGAGTTGAGAATTGTAGTTAGCATCAATGATATTGCAATAGAGGGAATCAACTGTAGTGTAATTCATATAACACCTGAGACAATATCCCTGTTTACATTGGGGCATTTCCCAGTCACTTCCCAGGATTTGACCATGACTGCTGTTAGTGTAAACTGAGCTGGGAAGGCATACCAATAAATCAGTAAGGGGTCTGTGAAAGCGGGTGGCAACTACAGAAATGGAATATAAACGCAAATAATGTGTGTGTGTGCGTGCGTGCATGTGTGTAGGTGTGTGGGTGCGTGTGCTTGTGATACCACACTAATGCTGCTGACATATCCACTGACTGACTGCCCTTGCCCTCCCATTCTGTTCCGATGATTGTGTGTGTGTGTGAGAGAGAAAGAGAGAGAGAGAGACTGAGAGAAAGACCAACAGGGGTTCGAACCCGTGTGGAGACAATCAGTGAAAAAGTGAAGGCTTAAGCATTGTATCTTAGGGAGCTCAGGGATGTCTTCAGGTCTCACTCAGGCAAGGCTACTGTCTCCTCTGCTCCTCTGCTACAGAGAGAGAGAGAGAGTTCCCTACAGTCACTACAGCCCTGCCCTGGAGGATGTGCTTCCCCTCATCTAAGTGCTTCACGAAAGCCAGAACACAATGCAGTCTGTCAACTGGGTTATTCACATTGAACATAGTTATGCTATGAGCAGGGGTGCACATAACTGGTGCGCCAGTGCGCATGCGTCGCCAAAATGCATGCTGCGCGGCAGATCAGCCGCATGAAGGCGCTGTTGCGCACCCAAAAATAAAAAATAAAAAAATTTGATCACAAAAAAACCATCCTCTACCATGGTTGAAATTGAGGACAGTGATAATTTACAGCAGTCAAGAGAGCAGTGATGATGACGATTAAGCTTGTAGCATAAATAAATGCTTAGGCTGTAACTTTTTGTTGAAAAGTTGATTTCAGTGTTTACAGAACAGAGCAGTGCTTAAAGAGATGTCCGTTTATTTCAGTGTGTTTAAAGAACAGACATTCAGTTAGTGCTTAAAGAGATGTCAGTTGATTTCATTGTGTTTAAAGGAGTCTGACAGACTTTCATGCTTAAAGAGCAGTCATTTGATTTTGCATTTGTTTATCTTGTTTTGCACACAATCATTTGTTCGTTCATCTTTATTTATGAATAAATGTCGTTTTGCTAATATAAGTTATCCATGTATCCCTTTTTCATCCATCCTGTGGGACGGGTCGTGACTCGCGAGCTCGGGGAGCACCAAGCAGCATCCCTAGGTGCTCCTCTGAGCACTGGCCCCAAAAAGTTATGTGCACCCCTGGCTATGAGCAACATATCTGTTTACCACTATTGTCCTGAAAGGGCCATAACAGAAGCGTGCCCTGCAGACTGTGGACATCTCAGACACACCATGTCAATATCACTTTGTCCTTCTTTACGATTGCATTATTTCGCTCTGCCTCTCTGTCACTTACTCTTACCCTAGCCCCCCCCCCCTCTCTACTCCTCCCTCTGGTCTTTCTCTCCTTCCCTGTCTGGTCTCTCCCTCTCTCATCTTTCTCTCTCCTTCCTTCTCCCATCTTTACCCCTGACCTCTCTTTTCTCCTTCCCTCTGGTCTCTCCCTCCCTCCCTCTCTCCCTCCCCCTCTCTCTCCTTCAATCTTTCTCTCCATCCCTCTCTCTTCCATCTCTCCATCCCTCTCTCTCTTTCTCCCTGTTCCTTCTCTCCATCCTTCCCCCTGCTCTTTCCAACTCCCTCTCTCCTTGCCCCTTTCTTCTCTTCTCCTCCCCCCTCTCTGGTCTGTCTCTCCCAGCCTGCCAGTAATCCGCAGCAGTAGCAGCATCAGTAATGACGGGTGCTGTTGTTACAGTACACAGCGGCAGAGACTTAGTGTGAACAGCCAATGGTATGGCTCCGTGTGTGACTGGCAGGATGGGGTGTGAGGCAGCAGTCAGAGCCCTGGCGAATGTAGGTCACTCCTCTCTCGTTTTTTCCTGCTAAAGAAAGAAGAAGTCTCCACCCGAAATAGACTGAGGAGGAGCTACTGTCGTACAGTCAGGACGTACAGTACAACCAGAGTCACTCCGCTGAATATCGTGACGGCTTTACGTGAGTCTCTGCCAGGGTGCAACATTTTCATCAGAAGACTTCTGGCTGCAGAGACAGCGTACGATAATGAGAAGCCAAGCTCAGTTTGTGAGGGTGACATGGCCACAAGTTTGAACTTGTTAACCCTGGGGATATTTCTCTCAGAGGAACATACTAACATAAATAAACATGTTAGACAAATGGGAGTGAGAGTGACCACAGCTAACTAAAAGTGAGCTTGATTGACATTGAAAAAAAGTTACTTCGCCAAAGCAAATGTTTTCTTGAGGGCAGTATAACATTGGCATGAGGAAATCCTTTATTTATAGTTTATTAGGCTAATGGCTAGTGAAAGCAGACATACACTCTACATACACTAGTGATACATGATATGTATAATTGTTCAACCCACAAGGCT
Source organism: Nansenia antarctica (assembly GCF_963989245.1). NCBI lineage: Eukaryota > Metazoa > Chordata > Actinopteri > Argentiniformes > Microstomatidae > Nansenia > Nansenia antarctica. The sequence continues at coordinate 91,677,514 of NC_137674.1, read as the reverse complement.
TATCGCTAAACATTGCTCATTTGCTGTCAGGTCGTTTTATTGAAAGTGCCTTTTCCCTTGGTCTGGAGCCATAGAGTGGGAGGCTTTCTCTTCCCCTCTGTGTTTTGGGCGTGTGCACTGAAGAAAAATCCATTTGGGTGGTCGCATACTGGAAACTGAGACCACAGCTGTGCTGGAGAGGTGGCGAAGGGGAAAAGTGCATCTTCATCCCAGAAACCTGTTTGTAAATGTTGCTTCTTTCAAAGCTATTCCTGTCAGTTTGGGAGATATCTGCTACAGTAGGTCTGCTACTCTAATGGCCATGAAGAAAACCAGTGAAACTGAAAGCCCTTAACCCTAGACTTTACAATCCCCAGGATCAGGCTCACATAGGGCGGCGGATCCATGCATGGAAATCCAATCAATGCGCATGTCACTAATGCAAGATCTACGCAAATGAGTCCCTTGCGTGGATCTTGAGTTAGGATTCCACCCTATAATGAGGCCTTCTCTACCTACTGAAAGCTCAAACACTTCAGACCACGTCAATTCCATCCTGAGCGAAGATCCATCCCCAGATATGTAGGGGCCTTCTCCCTACTGTGTGTGACGGGACGGCATCAGCAATCGTTTTAAAATCTCCTCGTGATCACAGAAATTCAGCACATGAGCTACTGTGGAAAACATTTGCCAGAATATTTCCTGTCATATTGCACCGGCTTTTGACTTTCAAAACTTTGGACTGCAAAACTAAAAAACAAGCTCATTTTCAGGAAGCTTAGGCCCACAATCATAACACACACAAGTGGAGCCTCTTTCCCCTAAAGCATCTGGGGAGCTGCTGGCCAGCCAAGCAATCAAAACAAGCAAGCCCCCCTGAATCTGTGCGGCATCACTCCTAAGGTCCCGATCTGGAGGAGAAAAGTAAAAGGGAATGAAAAACGACAACATCTGTGTGCTGCTAAGGCTGCCATGGAGGCCCCATCCCTGCAGGCTCTCTGGGACTGAAGCCCCCAACCCCAGAGTATTCAGCCAGACTAGAGACTTTACCCCCTCCCCCTGTTAAATCTAAAAAGAGGATCCCCCTCCGCAGCTGAACAAACAACCCTGGGCAGCTCATAGGGGTGTGGGAAGGCGTGTCAGAGAGGGAAGCGGGAACTGTGTGTGCGAAGAGGTGAGCCCTGAACCTAATCCACTGGTACCTCACATTCCAGCACACACATGTGCAGATTGCACACACACACATACACACACACACATACACACATACACACACACACACACACACACGCATGCGTGCACACACACACATGCGCACACACACACGCACACACACGCGCACACACACACACACACACACACACACACACACACATAAATCTCTCCTCCCAGCTCATGTAGAAAAACATGTTGAATGTTTCCTGATGTGAAATATGTGTTTTTTCTTGGAGTACCCAGAGGTACTGAGTCATAAAGCTGAGGTTGAGGCTTAAAGCCCTACCCTGGGGTCTTAAAGCCCTACCCTGCGGGGTCTTAAAGCCCTACCCTGCGGGGTCTTAAAGCCCTACCCTGGGGTCTTAAAGCTCTACCCTGGGGTCTTAAAGCCCTACCCTGCGGGGTCTTAAAGCCCTACCCTGCGGGGTCTTAAAGCCCTACCCTGCGAGGTCCCTCTTAAAAAGGAGCACCTGCCCCACCTCTTTCCCAGCATACACTATCGTAAGTGCCTCGCATATTTGGCAGGAGTTATGATTTACAATCAGAACTAACAGTGAGATTTCACTGTAATAATCTAAAGCTCTACAGAGCTGTTTGATCGGCTACATCAGAAGAAGGTGACTTCCATTATGGCTAAGCTAACAGTGGGCTGTTGCAGTTGCACGTTGCGAGTGTGAGATACATGTATATAGCCTGGCCTTTAGACCCGTCAGAGAACAAGTCTATACGTAGATAAGCTCCATACGGCCCCTCATGCCTCGAGCAGGATGGTGTCTTCTTCTGTGGTAGAGGAGAAAGTGGATCCTCTTGGCTATGACAGGAGGGCTTCTGCTGGCGTCCTGAGAACCTCCAGAGCCTCGCCCAGCTCACCTGCCAGTGTCCATATCACATCAAGAGGACACACAACACACACATAGGGAAGCCTGAGACACACGCCATCCCATCCCAGTCAGCAGCTTACACTGTATCTGGGTGTATCTGTATTTTATAGGGCAATCCGTAGTATAGAGTTTCCTGAGGTTGTTGTTATTCCCAGAGGGATAATGTTTCCTTGCTGGGCGGGTTTGACTTCTAGAACACTCCCTGTCCCTTTTGTTTATTTACGGCTCTTGACTGACTGTGGTATTGTGCAGTGATCTGCGTGTGTGTGTGCGCGTGTGTGTGTGTGTGTGTGTGTGCATCCGTGTGTGTGTGTGTCTGGGCATGCCTGGACCAATGGCGGTGGTTGACATTTCCTTCAGTCAGTGTGTAGCGCAGTGGAAGCCGTCGTTTGTCAAACACTGCGGGCCGTCAGCCAACACAAACACTCCTCAGAGATGGGTGGCATCATTTCTACTTCCCTGAGTTGCCACCAACAGCACTCTGTGACCTACTTCGCTGCTCTCTCTCTCTCTCTCTCTCTCTCTCTCTCTCTCTCTCTCTCTCTCTCTCTCTCTCTCTCTCTCTCTCTATCTAACAAGCGTTACAGCTAACGCTAACCTCACCTCATGGTTGCTATTCAATATAATCTTACGGAGAGAAAAGGAGTGAGGAGGGAAAGGACCAAGAGCACATTGTGACATTAGAAGGTGTATGAGGTCGGTGAGCAGTAGCACAACAGAAAGCAAGAGGGAGTGGCGTGAGGGAACAAGCCAAGGAAAACACATCCTGCTCTCCACAAACTAATATATCACCATGGAGATGACTGTTGTTATTGTAGTCGAGCCTGTTTCTTTCAGGACCGGTTTTATTGGATGGCCGCGGATCTCACGGGAACCAATGGAGTAGATGACGCTCTGACGCTTTTGTATATAGGCCTACAGATATTGTTGATTGCAATTGTTACTGTCTATATCCTGCTTATTCTTATTGATTCCCATTCCCTTGTATCCGTACATTGATGTAATAAAAGCAATTCTGATTCAGATTCTGAGTAGAGATGGAGGGGAGGTGGGGGTCAGGCCCTGTACAGACTGTACTACTCATGACAGGGGGAGGCGAGGGAGAGGCAGGGAGAGGATCTGTGGATCTGAGTCACATCAAAGGTGGGCCCCGGTTGATGTTTGATTTTTTCTTCTTTTATCTTCCAATCACAGCGTCTCTCTCTGATCTGAACCCTTTCCTGATCTTTTGCCTTATATAGATAACGTCTCAACCGCCCCCTCTCCCCCCCCCCTCCCCGCTCTCTCACTCTCTCTCTTTCTGTCCCCCACTCAGAGCAGTTATTCAGTTAGGCAGAAACTTGGAAGGCACTCCCAGGAGTATTGCCTGTCCAGTCCAATAATCCAAGACCTCAGTAGAAACTAGCTGTTCGAGGAAAGCCTAAAGACAGACAGAGAGAGAGAGAGAGAGAGAGAGAGAGAGAGAGAGAGAGAGAGAGAGAGAGAGAGAGAGAGACAAGGAATGACAGAGAGAGTGGGATAAGGAGTACGGGGTAGGATCTCGTAATTACGAGATAATCTACAGTATGTGTCTATTTATAAAAAAAAATGGTGAACGCAATGCGCTTCTGTAAAGGAGAGAGTGGGATTTCTTCATTACTTTCTCTCCCGCTCTTTAAGCTCTGCTCCTGATTATCTCTGTGCTTTCTAGAAAATCTCACCACACTGGTCTGACCTGTGTGTGTGTGTGTGTGTGTGTGGGTGTGTGTGTGTGTGTGGGTGTGTGTGTGTGTGCGTGCGTGCTGTGGCTCAATGTCTGGTAACTTTGTTTATCACACAAACAAAAGCCAGAGAGTAAACCACAGGGTCATCGTCATTTACATCTCTGCACCCACACACACTTTTGTTGACAAGCCGCTACTTGTTGTTGATGTTCATGTCTTCCAATGACACTGTTCACATTATAATGCCAAGCACAAACTCTGAAGCCCCCTCCATTTATGTCCGTCACCACTCACCAGCGGAAGAAACATATGTTCTGTATCAATGCACTCCAACATCTTCATCTCTGCTCAAACACTAAGTCAACTTGTAATGAGCGTTACAAGTGGGCAGTTGGGTTCCGTCCTTCTTATGAATTTCTCCAATTGAGGTACTGTTTTTTTCATGTCTTTAGAGTATTCTAAATGTTTGCAATGTAGCTTTAATGAGAAAATGAATCATCAACATGTAAAAAGGCTCTGCTTTAAGTGTTGTAGAATAATATTGCTGCTCCCAACTGGTCCCTCTCTTTAACTTCAGCCTATCAGTGCAACCATAGTCTTCAATCCACACAACTAGTAAAAAATAATACATCACTATCTAAACTATGCAGAATTATTCTATCAATATAGTTAGTAGAACATTCAGAAAACACTAAGAAAGACAGAAAGACCCTGACAGTACTCTCCACGTTGTTTCTCTGTGCTGCCTCCTAAAGGGACGTCTTCTTAACTCCTCCAGTGGGTTTATGTTTCAAACTGAACCCTGTTGATGCGGCCTGTTTTCCCCAGATGTTTTCAGTTTCATGCACACAGGTCCGGCTGGCAGACCACCAAGCACAAAGAGCTAACCTCTCCCTGTTTGATCACAGACCATTTCTGTGTCGTTACCGGAACAGAGGAACACGACAGAAATACGCTTCCGCTGCTACAGACCGAGCGCATCTGTGGTGAAATGTTACTATGGCACAAAAAGACACCATCACCATCAAAACAATGAACATATGGGATTACGGCAAACCAATCACCTACAGCATGTTTAATCCTACCGATGGATTTAGTCTTTTAAATAGTGATGGGATTATATTCTTGGTTTTATGGGGGTGGTGAACTCAGTTAAAATGTTAATGGATTTAAATCCCACACATTTCACTTGATTAAAACCCGCATTGACGCCCCAGGGTCACATGGCCAGATCTCCTAATGCTCTGCATAGGTTTTCCAGACTCTTCCCTCAAGGGGATGAACGGGGCAGATCTGTTGGAGATCTACTGTGGGGTTGGACAGACAAGTAAGACCTATAGAAATAAAATGAACCAAATTGCCATGTCTGTGGGGCTATGTCCGTTCAAGAAATGATATTTCTGTGGTACAACTCCTGAATAGAATCAGTACAGCGTTCCATGTCTATGCCTGAAGCTGTCCCGGAGGACCCTCCTATTTGGACCCTCCTATTTGAAACAGAATCAGAAACAGAAACACTCCCTCCCTCACGTGCATCTTGTCAACATCAGCGTAGGATTCTGGAGCGCTTGCTGCGTTATTGTGCAGAGAATAGGATAAGTCAACACAATGCCAACAGTGGTGATTGGTCGGACTGCGCTACCGTTTCATTCTGATTGGGATGTTGATGGGATAGCGATGGTCTCAGGTAATGAATGATCGTCTGCCATCCAATTTCCCCTCTGAATCCTTACCGATATACCAGGGTAATTCGTACATTTTTGGAATGATTAAAACTTATGGTGCTTCTCCATTGACCAGACAGGACGGCACGCATTTGTATCTTACCCGTACCGTATTTTCAGAAACGCTTCTCCATTATACACAACAGACCCGGAGCGAGTCAGGACAGTCCCCACTTCTGTTCGCTAGCTATATTAGGTTGCTGTGGAGTTCGACAGAAACATCGTAACATAATTGCTAAACAAGTTGTAAAAGGATTTGGGGGCCAATATCTTTAGCTAGCTAAAGTAACTAGCTTACTATACTGTGGTCTTAGCCGTTGGTAAAGGAACAGGATTAAAATAAATATATATGCGCAATAACATATTGTGGGCTTGCTACAGCAAGCACAATAAACCAAATTGTTCCGTCTGAAGCTACAATACTGGGACCATTCGTGACTGGGCTACAGGCAGTGTGTAAGACACAAATAAACATGGGTTTCATGCATTTCAAGTGGCATCTTTGCAATCATGATGACGTAGTCATGTCTAAGAATGCATTTCACCATGTAAATTCCCAATATAGTGAAAATACCACCGCTCATCCGTGATCAGACTTAGCTGGGGTGCTGCAGCTGAAGAGTATCAAATAGAGTGCAAAAAGCAGCATTTGCACACTCAAATCTGTGCAAAAAACGATGTTTATTGCGATGTCTTTCACTCTCAAGGCTCTCGGACCATTGTAAACAACAGCTGTATGACACGTCACTTATCAATCAAACCAATCAACAGTCTGCAGCGTCACATCGTAGCACGGATAGTACCTTTCACTCTGAGTCAGGAAGGGTAGCTAAAATCAGTACGGGTACTACGGCCTGGTACGGCCCAGTTGGCAGTGGAGAAAGCGAAACAAAGCGGGAGGATGGGTTCTGGTACGGTATGGGACGGTAGTGGAGAAGCGCCATTAGCGTACTGCATCTTAACAACAGCCCCACAGCAGGAGAGTGCATTGTATGTAGAATAAGAATGAGAACGTTCAATATTAACTTGACCTTCAAAACCCAAACAAGTGACGAGTTAATACCCTCAGGCTAAAATACACATCATTCAACATACTTCTAGGAACCTTGAAGCAGGTTGCATATACAATGAAGTGCTGAGACATTCCTGTGTTCTTAAAGGATTACGGACGAGGGCTGTGCTCTCAGACACGATGAGGATATTGAACAAATGGGTCGAGGGTTATGTTATGATATTAGCAGAGGAAGCGGAAAGGGGGAGGCCCCTGGAGTTAGTCTCTGAACAAATACCTCAGGAGTGGGCCCAGACTCATGACGTCACCAGTCCTCTACACAGGCCCAACCCATCTAAGATGACAGAATAATACGCAATCTCTGATGAACAACATGGGGAGGAGGAGGAGGAGGGGCTGCCAGAACATCAGCCCTAATGGTGCGCGGGCACAGAATGGAAGGAGCCCAATCACAAGAGTGCTTCCTCTGACATCACACACCCTCTGGACCAGGGACGTGGTGAGATTATCCCTTGTGACCTCATCTGTGATTGGAGAGAGCTTCGTCTCTCTTCCTATTCTGTGATTTAGGCTGGTGGGTCTACAGGCATCCTGGACCACTCCTCAACCACTCCTCCTGGTCTAATTCTGACCACACTTCACAGCCTACTGCCTAGGGAGGAAACCCAAACAAACGGATGCGACCGAAATAGCGGCGTCTGTGTGTGTGTGTGTGTGTGTGTCTGGGTGAGAGAGAGGGAGGTGTCATGAGGAGGAAGTTAAGGAATGAGAGCTATCAGAAGCTGAACATATTAAGGGCTTTCATTGCTTTCATTGCAGTCCTGATCTTTGATTAAAAAAATAATTTGGCTTTGCAAAGCTTTTGGAGGAAGTGCTTGACCAGGCCCTCTCCCAGAGGGAGCAGAGTTGACCAGGCCCTCTCCCAGAGGGAGCAGAGTTGACCAGGCCCTCTCCCAGAGGAGCAGAGTTGACCAGGCCCTCTCCTAGAGGGAGCAGAGTTGACCAGGCCCTCTCCCAGAGGGAGCAGAGTTGACCAGGCCCTCTCCCAGAGGGAGCGGAGTTGACCAGGCCCTCTCCTAGAGGGAGCAGAGTTGACCAGGCCCTCTCCCAGAGGGAGCAGAGTTGACCAGGCCCTCTCCCAGAGGGAGCAGAGTTGACCAGGCCCTCTCCCAGAGGGAGCAGAGTTGACCAGGCCCTCTCCCAGAGGAGCGGAGTTGACCAGGCCCTCTCCCAGAGGAGCAGAGTTGACCAGGCCCTCTCCTAGAGGGAGCAGAGTTGACCAGGCCCTCTCCCAGAGGGAGCAGAGTTGACCAGGCCCTCACCCAGAGGGAGCAGAGTTGACCAGGCCCTCTCCCAGAGGGAGCAGAGTTTGGGGGCCTGGAGGAGTGAACAGCAGGTTTACAATAGGTTTGGTGGACTTGAGGTCAAACCACTGAGATGTTGTTGTTGCTGCATTTGAAGCATGATGAGTTCATCTCAAGGACAGACCAACCCCATAGAACCAGGACATAATACTGTATATCCTGTTATATATACAGTGGGGGAAATAAGTATTCAACACATCAATTATTATTAAAAACAATTGAATTCAACATATTTCCATTGCATTGTTATTCACATGGAATTTCGACCAGACATTGGCATTAACTCAATAAAAATATATATTTCCTCCACTGTATGTATTAGTAGTAATTGAAAGGGGATTGTTCACAGTGTTATTTGGGGGCTGCCATGTTATATTCTATTCTATGCTATGTTATATTCTCTCTCTCTCTCTCTCTCTCTCTCTCTCTCTCTCTCTCTCTCTCTCTCTCTATATATATATATATATATATATATACAGTATATATATATATATATATATATATATATATATATATATATATATAGAGAGAGAGAGAGAGAGAGAGAGAGAGAGAGAGAGAGAGAGAGAGGAGAGAGAGAGAGAGAGGTCTATATCTGGATACTAGAGATCGCTACAGTTCTGACTTATTATCATGTGGCTGAATTCATTCATTTTGATCAGCTTGCCAACATATTTAGACACCATTAGGCCTGTGAAGAGACACAATCCCATTGGATGAGACTCGATGACACAGCTGGAGCGCCAGTTGCACATTCCAGTTCAGACGCAGCAGCTTGAACACAACACACCGCTATTTGCCAGAAGTGTGTCGTCAGGCAGCCAATGGTGTTGTTCTACATTGTTTGTGCGTGTGAGTGTGAGTGTGTGTGTGTGTGTGTGTGTGTGTGTGTGTGTTCTGCTCTCACCTCCATACGTTACAGACGGGGCTGAGCTCTGTGTTTACCATGCCCATGCTGCTGCCCCTCTTCCTCGGTTTGGGGACACTAGGCAGGGCAGGGGGAGGGAGGAAAGGAGGGAGGGAGGAAAGGAGGGAGGGAGGGAGGGAAGGAGGGAGGGAAGGAGGGAAGCGGGGTAGAGGGCTACTTCATGCAGGGCCGTCCTAATCACCGCGCTGAGGTCAACCAAGCAAGATTATTTCATTGTCTCCCTCCCAGCCCCCCCTCTAGTCTTTCCCATTGGACGACATCACTCCCCTACTTATTAACCAATCAGTCTCCATAGCAGGCCTGTGAACAATGCACTATCACTACTGACCCCACCCCGTCCCCGTATACCCATCTGCCCCAGCTACCCCTACCCACTACACACACTACACACACTACACACACGCACGCACGCACACGTGCACACACACACGCACACACACACACACACACACACACACACACACACACATACCAATATCAAAAAGGACTCTCGAGGTGGATTCTGAAAACCTCCACATTCTGATACAAGAATTTAATTATCATTCCATAATCCCAATATTTCCCTGGCTGTGATACCTAATTAATCAAATGTGAACCACTTTCAAAGCCAAACATTCCCTGCATCCTGACATGTCTTGGTACACCGTCACCGTCTACAGATACAGAATCTTTCCTGTGCCACTTCTACCGACGGATACTCTGAAGCTGTATAAATGTGAGTTGGCAGCTTGGGTTCAGCTTGCCTGGCAACACAGCTTATGCAGCCTGCTCTCTCTGCGCTCCAGTCCAGTCCAGTCCAGGTGATGGTAGAATCCAGACCAGAGTTTGTTTCCTACTTTTCCCTCGTAAAAGTCTCTTGCAGCTTGTCTGAAAGGGAGAACCTTGCAGACTAAACTGAGGCAGGCTGTCCAAAGTAGCAGCACTCAGGGAGTCTGGCAACAATTACACACCCACCTTCATTTCAAAATGAGCCTTGTTTTAAAAGGCAGCTGTAATTTGGGGTAGCCTAGCCTCCCCACCTCAAAACTATTGTTAACAACATCTGTTAGACCTTTAAAACACCATGGTGAGTTTAAAATCATAAAAAATGATTTGTTAACATTACTGTACTGGTGTTCTCTCCTCTAAGTCTTCTTTGACTGGAATGTAAAGCAAACAAAAAAGACGAGATCGAGAGCAGAGAATTCAACCCATTCTTATACATATTTCATTTATTTAAACAAATGATCTTTATTTTGGTTATGGGCAGCAACACCATCAATAACCCCCACACAGACCACCCAACGCACCGCCCCATCAAACACAACATAGTATATACACACAGTACTGTAAGGCTGCGGGGGCAAAGACTTCATCGTTTCAAGTCAAAATGTAAATGATGTAAATGATGTAAATGATGTCTGGGTTAACTGTGGCAGCTATCATACTCTGTTAGACTACACAGAGCACAGTGTGGGTTTAGAGAAAGCAGTGAACATCTGCCAAGCCTGAGGATTAGGCTTCTTTCAGGGATGTCACTGTGTGTGTGTGTGTGTGTGTGTGTGTGTGTGTGTGTGTGTGTGTGTGTGTGTGTGTGTGTGTGTGTGTGTGTGTGTGTGTGTGCGTGTGTGTGTCTGTGTCTGTGTCTGTGTGTGTGTGTGTGTGTGTGTGTGTGTGTGTGTGTGTGTGTGTGTGTGTGTGTGTGTGTGTGTGAAGCATTGTTTTCTTATTTTGGCTCTATACTCCAAAAGTTTGGATTTTATTATTACTAAATCAAAACAACGAGGTTACTACTACGCTACTATGAGGTTTAAGTATATTTTCAGCTTTTGATTTTATTTGTGTAGATATTGGTTTCGCTAATGACAAATGACATATGACTAATGACATAGTCCCCCCATTTCAGGGCACCAAGAGTAATGGGAGCGATTAATATAATGTCCAAATGAAGCACTCCTGTTTAGTATTAGTGACAGGAGCTGGTGTTTTGTTCCCCAAGTCGGCAAGGTAATTTTTCTGTGTTTTACAGATTGTGAAAGTGCAGATTGTAAGCTTTCAAATGATGTGTCATTGAAATCTGAAAATAATTTCATCACATGTTGCGTCGAAAGATGTTTTAGCATATTGCTGGTGTTTCCACCCTTATTTGAAATTATCCTTTTACACATGTTACAAGTAGCATTGTTGTCATTTCTTCCTAGACTCTTATTCTAGTCTTCTTGTTGCAAATTATCATGACGCATGATCAAGTTTTTGCAACGCGCAACTGTCAGCACATTCTCAACTGGAACCGGTTCTCGATTCCCATCCCTAACCAGGCCTGTACTGGTGATGCTCTGCCAGGCCTGTACTGGTGATGCTCTGCCAGGCCTGTACTGGTGATGCTCTGCCAGGCCTGTACTGGTGATGCTCTGCCAGGCCTGTACTGCCTACAATATTATCATCTGGAAATGGGTAGTATTGACAATGTTTAGCTATGACAATGTTTTTAATCATTGTCTTACAGTGTGATTAAGCGTCATCTAATGAATTTGGAGGTATTTTCTTGTACTCGAGCAGACAAGATGTTTCTGTAGACCTCCGACTAGACTCTGCTGCTGCCATCATCATCAATTAAAACAAGTTAGACAGTTCTAGTGGCGGCTGTACATATCAAACTGTAACACCCCCTCCACCATGTTTCCCAGATGAGGTGGTATGCTGTAAATCTTGGGCAGATTCTGTTTTCTCCAAACGTTCCACTCACAATCACTCTGGTACATGGTCATATTTATCACTCTGGTACATGGTCATATTTATCACTCTGGTACATGGTCATATTTATCCTGTCTGTCCACAATACTTTTTTCCCAGACCTCTGCAGGCTTTTTAGGTAGCCTACTTTTTAGCAAACTTCTGTCATCCACCATCTTCCTTGGCCTACCAGCCCGTTTGTGATACTTGAGCTCACCAGTGGTTTTTTTTTTTTTTTGGGGGGGGGGGTTTGGCAAGCCTAAGGTTTTGTCTATGTTTGATTTATTTGTTAGCCTAATAATGTCTTCCTCATGTTAACAGACACCAATGTCAGACAAAAGCAAACACAAAGCCTAGAATCAATAATAGACATTGACAGCTGTCTTATGACTGCACAAATTATGTGACGGAACACATCTGACTTACCAGAAACACCTGTCAAGCCAAGTGTCCCATTATTTGAGAGAGTATGTGTGGGTATGTGTGTGTGTGTGTGTGAGAGAGAGAGAGAGAGAGAGAGAGAGAGAGAGAGAGAGAGAGAGAGAGAGAGAGAGAGAGAGAGAGAGAGAGAGAGAGAGAGAGAGTGTGTTTTTTACTGCTGTCTGAGTAGGAAAGAGGTTGTTTTTCAACATCTGAAAACCCCCAGATTCAGGGGCTGTTACTGTTACCATTGGTTACAGTTACCACTGTTACAGTTGGTTTTGTGTGTGTGTGTGTGTGTGTGTGTGTGTGAGTGTGTGTGTGTGTGTGTGTGTGTGTGTGTGTGTGTGCGTGTGCATGTGCATGTGCATGTGCATGTGAGTGTGTGTGTGTGTGTGTGTGTGCGCGTGTGCATGTGCATGTGCATGTGTGTGTGAGTCAAGAGTGAGTGCAAGGAGGGTCAATAAAAATAAAAATAAATAAAAACTATAACCTTTAAAAACGCCAATGACCATCAATGTAATTCTGGTTCTCCTGTACTTTCTGTCATACTTGCCACAAGAGCTTGCCGGATGACGGAAGCAATCATGAATTTACCGTGTGATTCCAGAATCATTGTCCCACATACACCCCATACAACCCCAAACGGAAGTTAAGAATAACTTTTGTGTAAGGTAAATATTTCATCAACTACACTCTACCTTTCTTTGTCAATGCCTTCTTGTGTGGTCAGTTCTGCTCCTGAGAGCTCTAGGAATGTCTGTTGTGACGGAGGCCAACAATGCTTTTAGGAAGAGAGAGGAATCTTGTATTCCATGCCTCTGGTCCCTGTGGTGCCTTATAAGCAGAACAAGCTCGCTTTGATCAGGAGGCACATCAAGAGAAGTCATTCTAATCAGCACACAGTCTGCAGCCCATTGAAAGAACCAAGCCCCCATTACAATCCTCACCCAGGCACTGTGACCCCCCTTCACCAGACACTGCAACCCCCCAAAACTGACAAAACAAAGGAGATCCTGATGTGAGACATCTCTATTCAATGTCCTGTAATCCTCAGCCTGGATGAGGAAAGCTTTAGTCAAGCTTCATTTAGTTTCTGCAGGCGATTCAATATTTTGTTTTTCTTTTCCACCCAAGGAGGAGAGAGGGGAGACAAACCCGGGGCCAATGAAATGAAAGGAGGAGAAAAGAGTGTGGGAACAATGCTGGGGAACTGACTGTGGTTAGTCTGGCTCCGCTGGGCATGACATCACAGCAGGGCTAGCCCAGGTCCAAGAGAGAGAGAGAGAGAGAGAGAAAGAGATAGAGAGAGAGAACCCCTCCTCATCAAAAGCATGCCTAAAAAAAAGAGAAAGAGAGAGAGAGAGAAAGAGAGAGAGAGAGAGAGAGAGAGAGAGAGAGAGAGAGAGAGAGAGAGAGAGAGAGAGAGAGAGAGAAAGAGAGAGAGACCCACAGTCTTGACAGTGATTTCTGGGAGGGTAATCACATCAAGTTGTAGCATGGAGGCCCAGTGACATCATTCACTCACTGGTTCCTTCATCCTATCGTGCCAGGCCAAAATGGAAATCCTATGGAGCTGAGAGCTACAGCACAGCTATCTGGCTCTTCTAATCATGACCAAGAGGATTGGAAGTGAGCGAGTAAGAAGTAAAGACCATTAAAGAGCTGCTTGCCTGCTGCTTACTGATCATGACAAAACCATTGACGCAAGCATTGTAAATCGAGAAGTGGAGATGATCTTTTGAGAGAAAGTTTTCAGTGGTAATACACTCTGAGCACTTAATTGGGAACACTATTCTAATACTGGGACCCCCCTTTGCTCTCAAAACAGTGTCAATTCTTCGTGGCATTGATTTCACAAGATGTTGGAACCATTCCTTTGAGATTCACAAAACCTATGACTTTAAATGCATTACACACAAAAAGGGCTCCGCTGTGCCAGTGGATACACCCTTTGAAGAAGTTGTGTGAAAGGGGTTCTAAATGGAACCCAAACAGGTTCTTTCTCCCACAGGGACAGCTGAAAGAAACCTTTATGGTTCTAGATAGCGTCTTTTGTTTTCTAAGAGTGTAGGATCTACAGAATGTAATGTTTATTAGATACCATCTACAAATACAATATTAACTATATATATATTATATATATATATATTATATCAAGTACAAATATTTGGAATGGTTCAAGTTATATATGCACAGATTAAAACCAGGGGAGGGATTTCACTTTGTATTCAATCCCTTCTGAGTCAAGGGATTTGAGACCCAAAAGAATTGAACCATGTGCGATTATGAGGTAGTTCTTTTTAGTCCATGTGCTGTTTTGTTTTTCTTTTCTTTTCATCATTGTTGAAATGTTTCCACACAATCTAGGGATACACAGCATATCACATAATTTCTAAGGGCTTCTACTTAGTGTTTGGCAACCATTGCTCAATGTTCAAAGCCAACGTATGTTAAGCATGACTGGGCAAAGAAATTGCATCAAAATAACATTTGATTTGAGGGGCTGCTTGTCATGTTTCCCTGGAACACACAACAGTTGGGGTGGGGGGCTAGTGGGGGGGCTAGTACTCTGACAGAATGCTAATGAGAAAGATGGCATATGTACAGTAGCTTTGTTCTAGGTAAAGCCGAGGGGACCATCATAGTAATGACACACACACACACACACACTTCTGAGGGAAAGAAGTATGTCACACAACACGAGACCCCCCGCCCCCTCGCCCCCTCCCCTTGAACTAGCAGATTAGGGGCGGCAGAACCAGTCGTGTGTCATGTCCCAGATTGAGGGTGAGGGAGGGAGATGTGTCTGGGGTATTGTAGAGGGTGAGGGAGGGAGATGTGTCTGAGGTATTGTAGAGGGTGAGGGAGGGAGATGTGTCTGGGGTATTGTAGAGGGTGAGGGAGGGAGATGTGTCTGGGGTATTGTAGAGGGTGAGGGAGGGAGGGAGATGTGTCTGAGGTATTGTAGAGGGTGAGGGAGGGAGATGTGTCTGGGGTATTGTAGAGGGTGAGGGAGGGAGATGTGTCTGGGGTATTGTAGAGGGTGAGGGAGGGAGGGAGATGTGTCTGGGGTATTGTAGAGGGTGAGGGAGGGAGATGTGTCTGGGGTATTGTAGAGGGTGAGGGAGGGAGATGTGTCTGGGGTATTGTAGAGGGTGAGGGAGGGAGATGTGTCTGAGGTATTGTAGGGGGTGAGGGAGGGAGGGAGATGTGTCTGGGGTATTGTAGAGGGTGAGGGAGGGAGATGTGTCTGAGGTATTGTAGAGGGTGAGGGAGGGAGGGAGATGTGTCTGAGGTTTCCATTCATAGAGAGCAGGAGTAGCTGCATCTCTCATGGATAGACAGACGAGCTCCCTGCAGTCTGGCAGATTAGTGAAGGAGTAGAGGGGTTATCAGGGCAGTGTGTGTGCGTGTGTGTGTGTGTGTGTGTGTGTGTGTGTGTGTGTGTGTGTGCGTGTGAAAGTGTCGGGGGTCAGCAGCAACTGTCACGGTTTTCATTTCAACCTGGAACAGTGAATGAGGCAAATGAATGACGATACTACAATGCTATATATCATTATGATAATAATGTCATATGATGATGATATGTTGAAAGCTTAATTACTGCTACAGTAACAGAGACAAATAATGATGATAGATACATATATGTGTTTCACATGTGGCCCTGGATACAGTTACACTGCACATGAATGAACCTGCATCTGAGAGCTGTGTGTCACAGACAGGAAATGGAGAAGTATTTTTTCGTCTTTTGTGGGATAAACATCCTGAATCATAGAGTTAGGGTTAGGGTCTGACAGAGTGTTGTGTGTGGCTCTGAGATTCTGGTTGTCTGTTACCCTGCATAGCTCCCATTGTCTCTTCCCCCTGGGGGGTCATGATATGATACCCCTCTCATGTACTGAAAACAGGCCTGAGGTCAGAGTGGGGACTACTATTGGAGTAGGCCTTTTTTAAATTGATGTGGTGTGTGTGCGTGTGTGTGTGTGTGTGTGTGCGTGTGTGTGTGTGTGTGTGTGTACGTTGTGCGTGCCTGGCTTTCAGTAGTTATGAGTAATCGTGGTCAGGCCCTCTCTGCAGTTTGTTTTGTTAGTACTTAGATTTAAATTGATTGCGGTTAAGGCTGGTACCATATACAGGTTAAGGCTGGTACCACATACAGGTTAAGGCTGGTACCATATACAGCGGAGAAACAAACTCTGATCCTGTCTCAATACCTTTGACGGGAAACAAGAGCTAAGCTGAGAGCCGTCACTCCCAGAGCCAGTCTTCTGATTACTGTTGTAACACTAATTGGACACACTCATCAAACCAGTGTGACCCTGCGGAGAGTGGAACCACAGATGGGTTAGTCGTGTGTCTGCTCTGACCGAGGAATTTACGTACGCGGCGACGCTGCCTTGGCTCTTCTTGTCTGTGTCAGGGCTCTGCTGTTTTATGAGCCTCCCTGCTCCCCCCCAATCTATCTCCCAGCCCCTTTACCACTCCACCATTCCTCACGGGGCCACCCCAACCCCCTCCCCCCACCTACCCTGCCTTCCCTCTCACTGACGGCCATGACAAACACAAACCATGTGGCCTGACAAGAGAAATCTAGATCACGGCGCAACACAAACAACTTCACACAGATTAGACACACACACAAAACACACATAAAAAGACAAGGGGTGACACAGACAAAAAGCAATCAAGCGGCAAGCTACTTAAACGCCAAATGAGTGTCACAGCATCATCCTAGTAGAGAGATTAAATACCAACATCATAATCCCAGAGGATCAGGGAAATACAGCGAAGCAAAGCATGTGACTTGTATTTACACAATCCACATTTTTTTTTGATTTTGCTGAAATTAGAAGTACCAAGTACCAAGTGCATTGGAAATTAAGAACTCTTAATCCTAAACTACACGATTAACTAAACCCTCAAGCGCGTTTCAGAGGAATTTTTCAAATACCAGTGACTTTGGAGGGACTGACCCTTGACACCTCATCATCGTTTTTCTCCCATCAGAAGCCAGTTGGCACAAAGGCCCAGTATGTCTGTCAGCTCCTGAGATACAGTAAGAACCTTTGAAAACATCTGCTCTCTCTGTCTCTGTCCCCACAGTAGAGGCGTATCAGAGTCTGTTCACAAGCTGCACTGTAAACTACAAACTAGACCAAAAAAAAAAAAAAAACTATGCTATGATACCACTATTACTATAACTGTAAAATTATTTATTTATTTGCAGTTCTGGTGACAGGATCCCTTGCGATGCATCATTTCGTTTTCAAAGGTGTCCTGTATGAAATTACAGCATTTCAAATCAGGTGGAACAAAACAATAGGTCAAAAGATAAGCAAAATAAAATATAAAGCATATGCTAATAGCCACAAGTAGGTGAAGTGGAGCATGTTCCCTCAAACCACTGTAGACACTCGAGCTCAGTGGTGGTATTTCTGTGAGCAACAAACCAACTCTTCTTTATCTAACTTTTAAAGAAGTGTACCCCATCCCATTGTGTTAACTCATTTTCTTCACAGACACACCGTAAATAAGCATTGGGCTGTAAAATGTGCCATAAACCCATTAACGTCACCCACTTAGCCAGCAAATGATTTTCCTTCAACACACACCCATACATTTGGACTGCAATGTGTGTGTCTGGTGTGGGGTAATCAATAGAGTCACATAAACTAATATAAGCCTGGCAACAACAATCTCCTGTCATCACAGACAAAGAACACCACCACCATTTAACATCCATTAAGACGACAGCACTAGCCTGTTTAACTAAGACTGAGACTTCACAGGTCAGACCAGCCTCAAGTCACAAACTAGAAAACAACACTTATTGGACATGGATTGTTTACAATCTGTCATCCAGCGTCAGCGTGGTGCATGGCGTGCTACAGTATGTAAAGTGTATTAAACTGAGAGTGAGTCATTGTGTTTCTTCTTTATTTGCTTGTGTTCTAGCCTCTCACGCTAGGTTAGGCTAGGCTCACAAGCGGTGGCTTCATGAATCATTCATGTATGCGGTAGGCTCCATTGAGGACTTTGTTAATCAGTTAAGACCCAAATGTAACATTACCTATTGATGACTAGTGTCCATTTTTCATAGTGTCACTATGGCTTTCAGAATCAAACAACCTAGACTAAAACAGCCCAAATTAACTTGAAACGTTACTGAAATGTTGATGCTCGTCAACAACTGTATTTTCACATCAGCACGATTCATTGAAGGAGTGGATGCAGAATGTGTACAAAAAGTATATTACAGAGATATCATGTTGGGCCGTTTCATTGCATGACTTTTACATAATCTGAACTAGGTTGTTGACAGCAGTCAGTTGTGTGTGGTTCTGTTCTGGGTAGGTCTTCAGTAAACACATGGACTGATGCAATGTTGGGATTAAAAGTAAAACATCATCTTTATTATTTTTTATTATTTAGGCCTAACAACAACAACAAAACATTGGCAGCATTTCCTCTGCACCCCTAAAATAGACAGATATGTCTACATTTTCTCTCATCCTCTCTTCTCCCTGTTCTTCTCTCTCCCTCTCACTTCATCCTTACTGCACTTTTAGACAAGGTTTCAAATGTGTCAAGGAATGCCAACAAAATGAAAGATACCAAACCTGTAGTATAAGTAATATATTACTCTGACCTATGAATTGACATGCATACTGTCAGTAAAGGAGAGGATGAACTAGACATGCATACTGTCAGTAAAGGAGAGGATGAACTAGACATGCATACTGTCAGTAAAGGAGAGGATGAACTATGCTGAGGAGGACAGCTCTATGAAGGGAAAGACTCTATAAGAGGACATGCCGAACCAATGTTGAATTTCCAAATTGGTTCAAATTTGGTTACGGTAAGTGTTAGGGTTAAGGGTTAGGGTTAGCGTAAGGTTAGGTTTAAGGGTTAGGGTTAGGGTTAGGGTTATGGGTTTGGTTAGGGTTAGGGTTCATAATTTGCAGGTCGGGCATGTCCCCTCTGAGAGCAACTGGCCTGTTCATTCCAGTGGCCTGGGCCTACTATGCATGGCATCATAAGAGAGGGACAATTCTCTCAGCATGTTATATGTTACTTATTGTAATTGCACCTGCCAACACGGGATAACATTGTGACGCCTCAAGACTACAACACAATAGAGGTCCTGTGGTTGGAACGGGATAAAACATAAGAACTTGGACTTTGTAATGTGTTAATTGCTGCGAGAGTCTGAATGACGCTAGCAACAATGGTCTCTGCCAAAATTAATCTGAATGAAATCTAATACAGACGGCATCCAAAATACACAGAAACATGATCAAAGACTAGAAAATATGTCATAAGGCAACTGGTCTTTTTTTTTTACTGCCAGTGCCAAGTTCACATCTTGGTTGAATTGAATCTGGCCATATCTTGCTGTTGAACTGAATGCAATGTTCATCTGGTTCAGCATTCTAAACAGGATCTCTAGATGTATGCTTGCCCAGCAATAAGAACTCAGGATGACAGGAGGCCAGGTGTCTGTTCAGCAGAGTCCCCCATTCACACCTTGTGTTGAGCAGACTGGTTATCGATGGGAGGCTAAATATTCAAAGTGAACATTTGGCCCATTGGACAAAAAGCAAGTCAATGCCAATCATGACAGATGGTATCAGACCACTCCCAGACTGAACACAACAAACTGTTTAGAACAGGATAGTTCACCTAAAAACTTCAAAAAGAGTCAACTATCCTTTTAAGGATTAAAAAGCTCATGAGGCACTGACATTGACCCGGCTCGTTATCTGCCTATAGTCCTCTTCACGAAAAGACTTAGGATAGCAATTGAGAGAGAGTAAATCACCACTGGATATCTCAAACACTGAGAGTTCCCAAGATATCAAATATCTACTCTCCCATTCTGGGTGGAGGACTTGAAACTGAAGCTGACAGTTACGTTAGTAGGTAGAGTGAGCGCCAATCCTTCTGGTTATTGTTCTGTGATGATGTTGATCAAATAAGGGAAGGGCCATGTACAGACACACACACACACACACACACACACGTGTACACACACACACACACACACACACACACACGTGTACACACACACGTGTACACACTCACACACACAATCCAATGTAGATCTTTTTAATGTTCTGCTCCTCAGAGCAAACATAGACATCTTGTGCTCAGAGTAGTCTTCTACTCTTGGGGTTAGTATTGTTGGGAGTAATACAGTACAGTGCCTTCACCATGGGCATAAAGGGGGGGAGGGGGAGTGTTCTTCAAAGGGTTCTACATGGAACCCAAAAGTGTTCTTCAAAGGGTTCTCTCACACGGATAGGCCAAAACGCCTTTATGGTTCAAGGTAGGGTTCTTTCCTACCCCCCTGTGCCCCAGAGACTACTGCTGTGTGGCTTCTGCTGCACACTACTCCGTCTGTCATCCTACTCAGCTTCACTCCGCCTGCCTGTTGTTGTTGTTGTTGTTGTTGTTGCTGCTGCTGCTGCTGCTGGAGTATGAGAGCACCAGATAAGTCTTTGGCAGCGCACCAACTTCGGCAACGATACACACAAAATCAAGGGAACAAGGAAATACCAAATAGGGTTTGTGTTTCAGTTTCGTCAACAGTAGATGATTGATGTTTGAGGAGATAAAGGAAGAATAGAAATGGATTGTTTGATTGATTGATTGAGATGTTTATTTCAAATAATGTGCAAAGCAAGATACAGCAACAATAATTAATATAATGGAAAACAAAAAACAAAACTAATAGAATTAAAAAGCATAAAGCAAAATAAATGGTTGCACATTTAACTTAGTTTAATTATTATTCTTAAAAAAAAAAAATGAATGAATGAATTGGAAGCCAATTGAAAGCCCTCCCCCCCCCCGCCACCCATGTCTTTTCACCTCAGTTTGACTCTCTGTAAATGTACTGACTGTACCTCCTGGAAGAACCATAAAAGGACCATATCAGGACCATAAAAGGACCACGCAGCAAGCAAGTGCAGACACAACAAAAGGTAACACTCACTCTCGTAAACTAGAGGAGGCTTTTGGAAGACAATGGATCTCATCAGGGATTGGCCCATTCATCCTGAACTGTCTGACCAACCCCCTCTCATTGACATCAGGGGTAGGCTTGGTGGAGGGGGGAGGTCTGCATGGTCCAAACATTAGTAAGCATACACATTCCTTGATCCATGGGATAAAATAACAGTGGCCTGATTCAAAGATCAGAGCAGCGTCCCCGTCTCCCCCCCTCATGGTATGCAGTCTTGAGACTGGAGTTAAACCAAGAGATCAGACACCCCTAATCTCCATTGTGCTGTCGCGGTGAGACGACATACAGAGCTGTACTCCCCTATCCCTTCAGCCCACTTCTTTAACACAGCAAGGCCATCTGCAGAGCTACAGATGGAAGAAGGGTATTGCACACACACACACACACACACACACACACACACACACACACACACACAGAGACACACACACACACACACACACACACACACACAGACAGACACACACACACACACACACACACACACACACACACACACACAGACACAGACACACACAGATGGCCCAGGCAGTGTGGGGGTCCCAGGGAAAGCCCCCCGAGATACACTTTCATTTACATGGTAAACCTGATATGATCTCTGGTTCACTCAAATGGAAAATCCATAGCCCACACACACACTCTCAGGCCCCACACACAGAAACAACGAACGAGTTGAAACCAGAAAATAACAATTTCTAACATGGATGAATAATATGAACCATGTTATGAAATGATTGCATAGCTTTTCAGTTCTGTATGCCTTGTGATACATGTTTAAGTCCAGAAAGCACACAGTTATTCTTCACTTCTTGCCCATGCCTTAGTCTGCCATTGTTCATTTCCATACCTGTCTTCTACAACTTGAGGTTTTCAGATCTTCGACCCTGCAGATGCTATTGATTATACCATGTTTTTCTCATCTGTCAGTGTCAAGTCTTCTTTGATCCACCTTTCTTCCCTCCCTGTGGCATTGCTCTTCTTAAAAGAGCTTTAAGAGTAAAGCTTTAAAAGTAACACAATAGAAACAATGTAATCAACAAAGTATATGTTCTTGATAGGAGGAAGTGATGGGAGGCATCAGCATGACGGATGAGAAATTGCTGTCACAAGCTGGTGCCACTACAGCATTTAGTCAGAGAAATGAGCAAACATCGTCCCCATAAAACAGAGAAACAGACAGGCACACTTAAAGGAGACTCGTGAAGAGAATGTTGTTTACACACATCGTTGGCCCTGCCACACTAGGTTCAATTGCAGACATTTCTTTCTTTAGACTCCATACTGCCAAGGCAACAACAACGACCCAGACACTGACAGGGGTGGGGACTTCCTGGTGACTCACTCAGACAGGTTCTCTGACCCTGACCAAGGTCACCCATTGGCTGCTTTTGTCCCTGGAGCCGCCTGACCAGAGGGGTGCGCTGACCTTGGCTTTGAGTTGAGGGCTTCGCATGACACACACAAAGACACACAGGCCTGACACACACACAAACACAAACCACCCTATCATTGTATCCCCTCAATGGAGAGGTAATGACTGGGGCTAAACTTCCCAGCAGCCAGCCAGCTGGTGGCCGCCTCTTGTCCTGGGCCCTGCTCCAACGCCAGCCTGTCCAGCATGGCACCATTCAAGCCCCTGCTCTCAATTAAACTTCCACAAGCGCCATTCCTCTCTCACCCTCTGTTTGTTCTCAAACGGAGCCACGTTTGTCCTTCACCCCCTCCCTCACCACTCCCCTTCCTCCCTCCGGCCCCTCCCTCCCTCCCTCCGTCCGTCCTTCCCTTCCTCCCTCCAACGGGATCCTCTGTCACCTCTACCTCCCTCCGACACACCCGGAGAGGGCGTTGCTCCTCAGTGAAAGGCTGACAGAGCTCCATCTGTTGTGGTGACAGACTACAGGGTTTCCCCGACACGGTGAAGAGGCTGATGACAGCCTATGACGATGAGACATCATTAGTCTGATGCTGTTATGCCTTCATCAGACATGGTGGCCTATACCACGTGACGTTAGAAAACTTAGAATTATAAGGTTCTATCTCCATTTTTGTCAAAATTGAGTTTTTTACATAATCTGATCCATTAGGTGTTTATTAATGCCTGTGTGTTTTTGTTGTTAGTAATTAAGAAAATACAAAGGTTCCATCTCACAAAACATAATGGAATGTAAAAACTTTGACGCTCAATATCTCTGAACTGCCCTAAACGGAGATAGAACCTTATAATTCTAACCTCACGAGTCACGACCAGGCTTCATATCATCTCATGTTCATTCCATTCCGTCTAGCCTCTACATTGTTTCTTTCTTCTATGAATACAAACAATGATTTGGGAAATGTATTATCGTTTAGGCTGAGGATATGTCACAGTGGTTAGAGTGTGGACACAGACTGAAAAGTGTTTTCAGTGAGTAAGCAGGATTTGTTGGCACTCTTGACATTTTCATTACCATATCTCTAAAGCTGGCCTTGTAAACAACTGGGCTTACAATGTATGAAATGATTTAGAGATGTCTGGCCAAGCAGTAGCCTCAGTGCTATTCATGAAGTATCTTTGCATTTCCCAGACAGTCACTACAAAATGTTGTTGACCTCTGTCACAAATAAACACACACACACACACACACACACACACACACACACACAGATAGAGAGATAATAAGCAGAGGTGAAACTAAATGAAAGTCCATGGTTACTAATGAAAGACACCTTTCCCCGACAAATCTCAGTAGCGCAGCATAAGACTGGGATGTCTGCCAGCAGATGAGACTTATCTAGTTCTCCTCGGAGAGAGGAAAAGAGAAAGACGCAAACTGGTAATAACGCCTTCAGGTACTTTCCAAAGCAACTACCAAAGCAACTATTGTTTCCTACAAAGCCTCCATCTCCGAATGATTCTCTAGAGGCAGACGGATATGGACAAGCCAACACCAAGCTGACCCTCCTTTAGCCCTCATGATGCAACATGGTTCAACAGCCCTCTCATTTCCCATAAATGACTCAACATGCAGAAACCGAACATTTCCAAGAACAATCTCTTAAGGATTCCGACTCAAAACGAATGCATGGAAAGCACAAGAGACTTGTAAATCTCAGGAAAGTAACATTTAACACTAAATCCACATTCTAACGAACACGGTTTATGGATGGCACAGAGGATTGGGAGTGGTTTTGGTCAAACTTTAGTTTCCAGTTCAGCACATGTGCTGTTGTTGCTGCTGATATGTGGTGGTTTTGGAAACTACTGTATGAACTACTACGTCAACACATAATTGTGACAGGAGGAACATTTTGTAGTTACATGTACAGTACTATATTCATCCAAGGACAGTTTGTTTCTAGTTTCATATAATAATAAAAAACGGTTTCATATTAAATCTGAATGCTTTGCTAACTGTAATGACATTTGGCACAAGCAACCATTAATATCTGTTATAGACCTTGAGCAGTGGTATCATGGAGTATTCAAATGGTAAAGCAGGTTTGAACCCATTGTTCTCCCGTACTTTCCATCAGGGTTGTTTACTATTTCTCACTGATCCTTACTGGTGCCCATGGTCTTCTTACCTTTGCCAAAATAACCCTAGCTTTAAATAAGAAGAACACAACCCAAATCCCTGCCACTAACAACACTCCCACTATTCTCACATTCAATAAATCCCTCTAGCTCTTCTAAGTAGAATTAATGCTATTCCATTCCATTTTTTACTACGGTGATGGTTGGGAAAGTGCTGCATGACAACAACAACTATGAAGGCATTCAGCTTGCCCCTTGGAAACAGTGGCAACTTAAATCAAACTGTGTTACCATGCTAAACAAAAGAACAACTCAATGGCACATGAAAGTTGTCCCTGACCCAGTGCCATAAAAAGTTCTGTTGGCCCACTCAGTGGAGAAAAGAAATACCACATTTGTGATTGGCTTGGAATCAACGCAGACCTTTTACCTGCTTAATTGATAAAGAAATGATGACGGAATAGCCCACACTGGCCCATGAAACAGCTTTTGAGTCAATTGTCCAATTACTTTTGGTCCCTTGAAAAAGAGGGAGCTACATATTAAAGAGCTGTAATTCCTTAACCCTTCCTTCAATTTGGATGTGAATACCCTTACCCTAAAGCTGAGAGTCTGCACTTTAAGCTCATATTCATTATATAACTGTAACTTGAAGAAGTTTTGGTAAACAGCTCAAATAACAAAAATTCTGTCTGTGTCCAAATACAGTATGGACCTAACTGTATCTATGCCCTAAACCCTTTGAATCACATTCAGATCCCATTAAAAAGTGTGACTAAAACATCCCAGCGACGCTTATCACAACCCAGGTAATCACATCACAGTCAGTGTGATTCACATTATCTCAGGCGCCTCTGAAAATGCCAGGCATATCTGACTGAGATGACCTATCAAGGGCCAAGGGTGGATGAATCAAGGAATGCTAAATTATTTCTTCACCTCCATACATTTTTGAAGAATACAACAATCCCTTGTTTTGTTCTGTGTGTGTGTGTGTGTGTGTGTGTGTGTGTGTGTGTGTGTGTGTGTGTGTGTGTGTGTGTGTGTTTTCAGTAACAACCTCCACCTGCTCAGATGTCAGTGGAAGTTCCCACCATGTCAGAACAGCCAGTTGAGTTGCGTGAAGATGAGTTGCATGATGTGCAAACTCAGGATTGGTAAAAGGATCTTTCTTTGGGGTGAAATAGTGTCTCTTTTGCATATGGGATGGATTGACTGACTGCTCATGTTTGCCCTTTCCATCTTCAAAATGAAATTTCTAATTAAAAAAAGGGGAGTGGGAGAGCAAGAGTGTTTTAGTCTAGTGTTACTAACTTACTGAATGATTTGTTGATGACATTTTTCCTTTTTTGCTTTTAAGAGTGTCAGAGGAATTATGCACGAGGTATTTCTGTGTTTCAATTTTAATACATTTGCAGACATTTCTAAAAACTTGTTTTCACTTTGTCATTATGGGGTATTGTGTGTGGATTGATGCCAATTTTTGTTGCCCCACCCCCCCTGTCGATTAAACACCCGTCTATCGAAAACACCCGTCAATCGAAAACTCCAACCCCCCGACAAAACGTGTGTGGGAGGGGGGGCTGGGGGGGACATTACAAATCTTGCTTAGGGCCACAAAAGTCCTAGGGCTGCGGCTGACCCTGCTATGATGAAGCTCCACAGCTCCATAGAATTAGCAGGCATTTGCTTGTACTCGAGCAGGACACAAGATGTTTCGACTTCAGAATATATTCTGCTGCTGCCTTCACATCAGTAGCAGCAACATCATAAATTAAGGCAAGTTGGCCAATTCTTGTGGCAGCTATTCATGCCCAAACCATCACCTCATCACCACCATGTTTCACAGATGAGGTGGTATGCTGTAAATCTTGGGCAGATGCTTTTTTCTCTGAACTTTCCTCTTGCACTCATTCTGGTAGATGATAATTATCTGTCCGCATAACCGTTTTCCAGACTTCTGCAGGCTTTTTTAAGTACTTGTAAGCCAACTGTAACCTGACCATCCTTTTTGAGGATAACTTTGCAGTGTAGCCACTGTAGTTTGGCTAGTTACATAATTCTGAGGATAGTAGTTGACACATTCATGCCTACCTCCTGGAGAGTGTTTCTTGTTTCCTGGGACAATTTGCGATTGCTGAGCTCACCAGTGCTTTCTTTTTTAATGATGTTACAAACTGCTGATTTGGGTAAGTCTAAGGTACCAGCTGACTCAGTGGAGGCCAGTGGAGGATCATTGGCAGAGGATCATTTCAAACCTGGGTGATATGATGTTGCTAATAAGCTAGCTACAGCAGCAGAGGCACAATGGAGAGCAGAGCAGAGCCATGCATTTTTTATGGCCAGACTGTTTTTGTGCTGCAGCAGCAGGACAGCCTCTACCCAGCAGAGCAGCTGGGAGTCAGGGAGGGACAGCAGGCCGCATCCCAAATAAGAGACTGGGACTGTCTGAGAGAAGGAGAAAGAGATAGGAGGGAGGAAGAGAGAGAGGGGGGTGAGAGAGAGAGAGAGAGAGAGAGAGAGAGAGAGAGAGAGAGAGAGATGCTACTTTCAGAATAAAAGATAAAGAAAAGTATAGAAAATGCCCAGGGCAGAGAGCAGCATAGAAATGAATGGCAAGAATAAGAGACAATATGTCAAAGAAAAGCCTTGAAGAAGAAATGAGAGAGGGGAGGTCACACGGAACAAAGAAAAAAGGGATATTGCATGTGTAAGTGCATAGAGAACAACCGAGTAGATGGATGGATGGAATGGAGAGCTGTAAGCATGCTGACCTGGCCACCCATGCCTGCAGAGCCCTAGGGACATCCACTGAACTGTAGCAGAGACAGTGGATGCTTTCTGGAGCATTAAAATCACCCTACAGGAATTCCATTTCATCTTAACCATCCTAGAGAGGACTGTCCGGAAGGCTGTAGAGTATAGCCTGACCCAGAGATGCCTGTCCAAAAGTACAACGACGAAAAACAAATTCATTGTTAATGATATTGACATTCTGAAAATGGTACGACAAAATGGTTGTATGTTCGAGGTGATCTAATAATGCCTACCAAGCTGATCCTTATATTTAAAGTTATGATACAAAGTAAATCACCTCAGACTGGACTGAAGGCAGACAAGTGTTGAATCTGCACTCAAGTTTATTATATTATAAATGCAAAAGTTCTTACATTATGATGTTATTATAATACCCAGTGTTATTCCATAATCAGTTGTTACAACCCTTTCCACAGTTGTTTTTATTTTATATTTCACAGCGAGTTCTACGTGGAACCCAAAAGGGCTCTCCCACAGGGACAGCCGAAGCTCTGTTGTAGCAGTGGAGAGAATATGAATGAATGAATGAATGAATGAATGGTCTTTATTGTCATTGCTATAGTACAGGTACCAAACAACGAAATTTGGGAGGGGTGGCTCCCCTGGTGCTAGGAAAGAAAAAAAACTAAAAAAACAAGAAGGGAAAGGAGCTGGTTTACATAAATAAAGGCTATGTACACTATCCACTATACTATACTGTACAGATAAAACGACTAGGGTTGTCATATTGTCATATATGGAGGCCAGCTCTAGTTCTGTTACTAACATAGACCCAGCAGGAGCACGACTCATGCAGAAAGATAGACCTTGATGTGTTAGCGGCAGAAATTAAAGGGCATTAAACATTAAAAAGCTTCCTCAAAAACCCAGGGGGTGGATCAACTGGAGGAGAAAAGTAGGCCAGAGAGACTGTTGAGAGGAGAGAACTTGTCAGAAGCAGTCAAATAGCTCTTTCGCAGAGTTACATTATAAAGGCACATATACACACATGCTTACACAACATGCATTACTAGGGCACACCTTGCTGAAGGCTGCAGAATGATAGTGCAGTCACTCAATGAGAAATCTAGTCATGGAATTAACACCAGCGACGCAATATCTTTGATGTGTGTTATTGGACAACCTACAGTCGATCTAGCAGTCTCACACTTTTACAGTGGTTTGGTCCCCTCTCTCAACAGAACGACACGCTATTCTGGGATACACAATGTGTCTCCCCACTTGCCATTCATATAGAATAGGTGACTAGGTAAATCAACATAGATGTTGGATCTTTGAATAAACAAATAGAATGGACTGAATTGGATCCAGCTGGATTGCAGACGCACCTTGGCTTGAAACACACCCTCATCAGGTCCACAGGTGTGTTCTGTCTGGGGCGCTTGTGTGTAATGGTAAAATGGTTTATGAAAAGGCTCTTTCAACTTTTAAAGAGGAGGCCTGGCTGATCCCCAGGCTCTTATAGCGAAGCAAGGGGGGGAGGGTTCACATACCAATCCCATCCTAGTGTAAACACCTGCATGGCAAGGAAGATGTCCTCCTGTCTGTCTTCTTACTTTTCAATTGCAACTCCTTCTCTATCTCACAGCATGTTGGCCATCCTCAATGGGGTTGTTTTAAATATATATCATTTTGAAGTCAGTGCGGTCAAAGCATTCTTGAAACTTTTGTGTTTCCTTAGAAAGCTATATTGAAGCCAGGAATAAAGAACAATTGTTGGTTAATATATCATTGGCTAGCCTTTAGACATCATGGGAGGCCACATAGGCCTCTCTTTCTGAGATGTGAGGGTGAATTACCACCAGTGTCAGATGGATAGGAACATTCCCTCTTGCTCTTGGATCATCAGGTTCTCTCCCTGCTAATTTCCCCCTGCTGACAACAAGCCTAGCATTCCTAGGTGGAGATTGAAAGGGAGTTCATAACTATGCTAGGTTGGAGCTTTCATTCCATATTCCCGACCTATGAGTGCCTGCCAAGATCACGAGATATGTGTGCTGCTTGCCATTTCTGCAATAGAATTTGTTTTGTGTAGGTAATTCCATGTTTGTAACACTTACGTCTTTCACTGTAATGGGTGGAACGGGAGTGGGGGGGGGGGGGGGCTTGATCTAGAAGACAGAGGACCAAAGCAAGCTGGGGGAGATCCTATAATGTAATGGTTGTCTGAGGTTATGAGAGGGAACCCAGGCAGGTGGGCTGACATGCTGTGGACCAGAGAGCTCAAAGACTGAGTGACAATGGTTTCCTAGCAAACACTCCAGGCTGCTATGGTGCTCTAGAATCACACTCTTGTGATGAGGTAGCCCAGCATATGACCACCAGTTACACAATTCTGACAGTGAGCTGTTCTAATCTAGCCATTATGTTATACTAGAAATACAGTTATTTTTAGTTGATGTGTGATGAAATAAAAAATTTTTGACTGAATTTTACTATTTGTCTTTTTAGAATCTCAGCAATAGCAGCTGTGTTTGAACTAACAGAGAGAAGGTTGAGCCAACGTTCTGTGAGCACAGCAAGTGGAACAGGGAATGCCTTTGATGACACCGGTATCAGCATGCAGGGTGGTGAGGTCAGAACAACCATTTTTCATCAGGAAATGACATGGGGTGCTACACTGTAGCATGAAATGGATTCTGGGATCCTACTCCCTCTACGACTACACACAAAGTAGAGTATCAGGTAACTCCAAGAGAATAATCAGAACAAGATGTGACCGAGACAAACCGTAGTGTGTGACGTACTGTATGTACCCAGCTGTCTCCCAGGATCCTGACCAACTTCTACCGCTGCACCATTGAGAGCATCCTCACCAACTGCATCACAGTGTGGTACGGCAACAGCAATGTGTCTGTCCGGAAGGCCCTGCAACGGGTGGTGAAAACAGCCCAGCGCATCATTGGCACCAAACTCCCTTCCATCGAGTCCCTTCAGGCAACCCAGTGTCGACGGAGGGCGGCAAACTTCATCAAGGACACCTCCCACCCCAACCACAGACTGTTTGACCCCCTACCTTCTAAGAGACTCAGGATGTACAGGATCCTCAGGTCCCGTACCAGCAGGCTGTTTTCACAGAGCTATCACTCTGATAAACAATCCCCCCCTCCACACACCCCGCTGAACTATTGCCCACCCCCTCCCTCACACACACACACACACACACACACACACACACACACACACACACACACACACACACACACACACTTGACTCTCAGTATCCCCCCCTCCACCTTGGGATACTATGGCTATGACAATGAAAAATGCCAATACTATGATGACTGACAATACTTTGATGGCTGCTCATCCCTGGTTAATGTGAGCACTCTATAACCTTTGCACTACTGATGTTTACCTTACTACATTTGAACATACTGTATACTGCATATTGCACATGTCTCCTGATATAGCTTCTTTTATACTTCTGCGCATTAGCTACCTCACTGTACTACCTATCTGTACATAGCTCATAACTGTATATTGCCCATAACTGTATATACCTCTAAACTAAACTGATGTTTACAATACTACCTCTGCACATACTGTATATTGCATAGTTACCTATCACTACCATTCTTGTTCTATTTATATCATGCCCATATATGACTATTTGCACTTTTGGTTTGATGCTAAACTTATTGTATAGTACCTGTACTCTGCGATGACAATAAAGTTGAATCTAATCTAATCTAATGGTTATTAAAATCATCTTCCTGTGCACAATGTTCAGCATTTAAAAAATAAGCCGGTTGATTCAGCATTTAAAAAAACAAGTCATTTGAGAGAACAATTTTCCACAGCGTGGTAAAGATAGCCCTATGAAATGTGTTATTTGAAACGTATGTTGACTATATGCAGTTTAAGAAGCACATGGGACAAAAACCCTGTCGGCCCTGTAGGACCTGAGCCCTCCTCCTTAGGACACGCCTGTGAAACCAGATGGAAGAAGTGTTTCTCTGACTTTATTTGGCTATCCAAGTGGAACCGAAGGGCCTAATTCTCCAACCTGGGACAGGATTGGCCCTTGGTTGCAGTGGTCCAGTGACCTGCTGTAATGTCAAACGTTTAAATCCACTCATTAAACTAACAGGTCACTCTTTACAACTGGCTGATAAGCTGAGTGGGTGAGGGGTCTGTGTTTGCTCTTTTGTCTTTCAATGGATGGGGGGGGGGGTGTATGAAGAGAGAAGAAGAGAGGTGGGGGGAGGGGGGTCAACAGGCTTTAGAGGTCAGGGGTAAATGACTCTGCACCCGCCCCCCTTTCAGACTCTTGCTTACATTGTCCTATGGTCTCCTCCCCACCCCCCCAGGCCCCACCTCTCACCTCAACCTATCATTGCGCTTTAGAGTAAAACAAAGCACGCAACTGTCTATCTTTTCATGGCAACTCTACATTGTGATTTACAAGAGATATTAACTAATATTAGGAATATTATTACTTGTTTAAATTTTGCAATTGATCCACGGTACACATGCGTGCCGTACCGTGGAGGGTGATCCGTTACACCCCTAGTAATGACTAGAGGTGGTGGTGTGGGGGGGGGGGTGATCTAACAAGGCATACCATCACACTGCGCTTGACCCTTTCTGTTTGAGTTACACACCTCAGGGCAACACTCACTAGCCCCCCACTACAGCTCTATAGCATTGACCAAACACACATCTCTGCTCTGCAAAAACAAACAGGTGTTCAATTACCTCTTACTGGAATCTGTGAACAAACAAAGGGGTAGTAAAGCCATATATAACATAAACATATATAACATAAACACGGACTGGAATTTCTCTCAGACATTGCGGTAGTGATGCCTCTTATGGATGTGAACGTCTATGATGTTTCTCTGAAGGATTATGAAGTCATGACGATGATCCTGATTGACTTGCTTCACAGATGAGTGTGTACTGAAAATACACCCAGAAGAAATGCTGTGAATTCCTGAGTGACGTGAAAAGCATAGAGGACGCAGTCGTGGTGAAGAAAACACCGGCACAGCACATTCACAAGCACTTGCTGCCGTCTCTCAGTCCTTCCCTGGAAGGAGCAGCCACAGGAATGCACACACGTAACAACACACACGTCCTCAAGCTAGAACTGTTACGAATATAAACTTTACTTTTCATCAGAACACTCCCTTTCATAAACAAGTCAACGCTGGGTTCACCTCTTCTCCTCACCTCTCTCTCTTCACTTCACTCTCCCGAATCATTCCAGTCATCCAGTCCCATTTGGGGAGCATGTGTGGGGTACGGGAGTTCCCAGGGGTACAGCAACAAGTGTTGTGGTTTCCTGGTCAATGGCTGTTTGGAATGCCTGACTCTGACAGAACGGTTCAGTGGAAACCACTTCAGTGGCGGGCTAGGCGAGGCATGGAGGTGCTGAGGAACCCGCAGAGTTAATGGAGTCCACCATGACCTCCACAGTTGGAATTACACAGTAATTCCAGTAGATGCAGTATTTTCGTCAGCTCAAAATAAAATCATTTGATAAGAAAGTAAAGTCTTGTTTTCAGCATTGAAATGAGTAAAAAAAGTATATTGTTAGTGAGCTGTCTTGTGCCTACCTGTAGTCCTATGTCAAACTCTTATATTGTATGGTGATCATTGTTTCAATACACTGTGATATGAACCTCATAATAGTGTATTGGTTTCTACAATGAGCTGCAACGTTTGCAGGAAAAGTGCTATATACAAACTCCCGGAAGACATTAGATCTGCCCCTACTTTGCCCATTTTCAAATCCAAGTTAAAGACCTTTATGTTTACTTTTGCTTTTAACTGCTACTAAACTACTGAAGTTTACTTTTTTGTTTTTAACTGCTACTAAACTACTGAGTTGATTGAAGGCATGAGTGGAAGTGTTATAATGGAGTCTTATAAATGTTCTATTTTAATTGTTAATGTGTGTTTTTTGTGCTATGCACTGCTTTGCTGCTTGTCTTTTAATGATTTTCTTTCTTTTTTTTGTCTTTTTTTTTGTTGTAAAGCACCTTGAATTGCCTTTGTGTATGAAAGGTGCTATATAAATACATTTCACTTCACTTCACTATATAAATAAAAAGTTGTTATTATTATTATTAGTAGTAGTATTTTTAATATTATTGTTACAGTATAGTGTACCACATTTTCAATACATGACATCAGATTTTTGCCTCCAAAATGCTGATTTACAATAAACACGAGCAGAAGGCCAAAGAGCCCTGCGGGTGGAAAGAAAAAAAGATAGCAGAAGAACTTAGGGAAGATGACATCAGCTCAGAGAGATTTAAATGAAAACACCAAGCCGCAGCATCGAGACAGTCTAGGACCTCTGAGTGTCTGTCTGAAGAGTGGGGGCTGGGACTAGAATGAGCCAGGGAGCCTTTGAAATATGCTCTATAATTAGCAGAGACACTTTATCAACATCAGGTTGTCCAGACCTGCAGGAATATGTTTACGGTTGGAATAATGAGAGAGGAAGAAGAGAAGCAAAGACTGATCTGAAAACTGAAACTATCTTTTCCTTTCTTTCTTTCTTTCTTTTTCTTTTCTCTCTCTCTCTCTCTCTCTCTCTCTCTCTCTCTCTCTCTCTCTCTCTCTCTCTCTCTCTCTCTCTCTCTCTGTGAACGTGTATGTTCATCCATATTACTGTCACACAGCCACAACTGCAACAACAGTAACATAAACAACAAACATGTGATTATATTTATACTGGCGCAACATATCCAGTAGTAGGTTTGATCATCTGTCAAACCTAAAATAACATTTAGGATGG
Organism: Nansenia antarctica; assembly: GCF_963989245.1. Lineage (NCBI taxonomy): Eukaryota > Metazoa > Chordata > Actinopteri > Argentiniformes > Microstomatidae > Nansenia > Nansenia antarctica. The sequence continues at coordinate 91,643,457 of NC_137674.1, read as the reverse complement.
GCCGACCACAGCATTGATTCATCTGTGAGGATCTCACTTCGTAAACCAATGTCTAATGGTGGATTGGTTCAATGAAATGTGGGATGGGAGATGGTGGATAGGGGGGAGGGGGAAGAGTATGAGAGCTTCTGTACAGGTCACCTCTGGAGCCAGCAGCAGAGCAGCATGGATGATGTGAGAACTCCTTTACTTCCAGGCCACTGAGGCTCATAGTTGGAGCTGCATGAAACATCATCATTCTGAAACAGTGGGCAAAGAAAGAAAAAAATGGAATAGCTTGATACTGTTAATCTTTCTTCCAGGGCAGGGCCGTGCACAGACTAGAAGGAAAGACGGATTGGGGGGGGGGGGGGGGGACATGCCTGCTCCAGGGGTTGTTCCTGAGCACGGTGGACCACACAGGCAGTGTGGCACTCTCCTCCCCTCTCAGCTGTTACTATGCAGACTAGCGGCGTTGAGGGTGTAGCTCACTGGGCTCTGGGCTCTGGTCTATTCCCAAATATCGCATAACAAATACAGTAGACGAGAGGGAGGTGTGTGTGTTTGTGGGTGGGTGGGGGGGGGGGATAACCATACCCAGATAACCACATTAGCCCAGAAATGCATGACAACATTCCGATATTGTCCTTAATAAGACACAAGAGGCCGTACGTTATGGTGAATAAAGTCACACCTGAGGGGTGTTGTTAGGCCTGATGCAAAGCAGAGGGAAACATGTTTAAGAAACATGTCACAGCTGTGGCTCTATGAGAAAATGAAGCACAGCTTCGAACGCCTCTCGGCCAATCACAATTCTTCTTTTGATCAACCTGTTGCTTAAATCCATAATCATCCATATGAATGGCAACATACTGCACATGACTGTATGTCACAGGAGGTTTAACCACATTGTGTGCGCTACAGGCTGGGAAGAGCCTCGATTTGATCTCCCACGAGTTGTGGAGCCGAGGATGTGCATGTACAATTATACCAATTCACGCTTTTAAGTTGACACCGCCTAATACTTTCTGCACTAAACTTAAGAGTCTCAAGTTGCACACGATAACAGCTAAATAACAGCAGCACTGAATGAATTACTCTTTAACATATATTATTCATTGTTTTCAGGGTGAAAACATAACCAATCATGCACTTGAAGGATACACTGAAGGATAGCTTATTATGGGAAAGGGACTGTGTGTAACTAAGCAGATAAAATAAAATGTACACTTGGCTGGGTAAAGGAGGTCTAGCCTGCTCTCGGATAAAGGTTAAGCTCCCTAAAACTATGGGTGTGGTCAACCATTCAACCCTTCTACGGTCTTGAACAAGACAATACATACAGCTCAGTCAAAATGTTCACAATTGAGAAGGTAGAGATATCATTGAAAACCCATTCACAACATAAGGCATTGCATCTGTAGAGATGTTTATGACTTCAGACTCTCGGTATGCTTGTGACTCAGTGTAAGTGCCTGCAATCCTTTAAATAGTGTTCCAAGGAATAGACTACATGTGCTTTGTGGGAATTCTGTATGTAATACACAATTATTTGGCATGACATTATACAGTACTGTATATAGAGGCTTTAATAAAAGCAACATGCACCATCATGAAAACAATGTGTGTTTTCTTCTCTAATGATCAGTGATACTAAAACAAATATTCAGAGAAAAATTGCTCAGTATTAGAGCATCTAGTCACCCTAAAAACTGTGTTAATGGAGCTGACTAGTAAATGCTCTCGTTTCGGTGTTAGTGTCGTTTCGGTGTAGGAAAACAAACTTGGCAAAGGTCAGAGAGGGCTAAGTCTTCTGTCATCACTGACTCAATGAGCTCTCCGTGTGAGTGTGTGTAAGACTGTGCCTGAGGTAACACCCCACACCCACCTTAAAAATAACCTCTCTCTCTATATATATAATAATCTATCATATTTCCACATTCGTTGTAGGAGAAATATGGATCCCCAAACTCACACCGCTCATGTGCCCTGCTCTTTCTCAACTTTCTCACTCTTATCGTCAAAAACAAGGCAGAAACTCAAATCAAAGCTCAGTAGCAGCGACTTAGTCCATTGCTGTCCTGTGCACTATTCAGGACATCTTGCCTTGTTCCAAATCAAATCAAATCAAAATATGTTTTTATTTGTCAATTGTCATGAACATCGCATACAGTCCTAATTGACATAGTGAAATGCTTTGGAATTTCCCCTCCATCCAAAACCAGCAGGGAGAGGAGAGGACATCATGTTGCAGGGAGGGAGGAGAGCTGGGGTGGATTGTTTGTTGTGCACTCAGAACCGGTTTTCCTCTCAGCAGACACAAACATCCCTATGGTATCTTCTCCATTCAGTATTTCCGAGCCCAGTGTCTGGTCTGGGCTGTACGGAGAAGGAATGTGGCACAATGCCAGCCACGTGCTCTCTGAGATGCATGCCAGAGGAGGGTTACTCACATCCACTAAGGCCGCCTCTACGCACTCTTCTTCTCTTCCGGTGTAACCCTAACCACACACACACACCGTTGATATGCTCCAGACAGAGGACTTGCTTTATCAAAGTAAACACCAGACAGCAGCAAGTGTCTGATCTGGCCCGCTTGGGGGGTGGGGGGTTGATGGAAGTCATACACACAATGCTGATGGAGTGTTGCAGGAAGTGAGCTGCCCAAACACCAAACACAGGAGAGTGGGATCCGGGACAGGCACCTCATTTTGGTGTGTGTGTGTGTGTGTGTGTGTGTGTGTGTGTGTGTGTGTGTGTGTACATGTGTGTAGTGGCAAAGGGATTAAGAGAAAACCAAAGACCTTATAGGGAAATCCACTGAAATCCCATTGTTTCCACAGAGAGCAATTTGAACAACAACATCAGTCACATGTTGATCCTTTAGCAAAGCTCAACTGCAACGTTTAGTGTTTCCTTTAAGGGTAGGCACTGTAGTCATTACAGAGACCAAACTCTTCTTTTCTCACACTCCGACTAACAATAATGGACAGCTCTAACTAAAGAGATGGAGGGAGAGTGAGAGTGAAAGAGAGAGAGAGAGAGAGAGAGAGAGAAAGAGAGAGAGAGAGAGAGAGAGAGAGAGAGAGAGAGAGAGAGAGAGAGAGAGAGAGAGAGAGAGAGAGAGTGCATTTTCTGCAAACAGCGTTTGACCTAATTGTGTCAGCGTCATGCCCAGCATCAAACATTTTTACAACCATTCCCCTCGTAGAGAAAAAGGCTTGGCTACACTGCTGCTATCGTAGTTCCATGGCACTATATTACACCAGAGAGGTTGTGGTGGGATTGGCGACCTGACCTAACATAAAAACAAACTGCATACAAACAAGCAGATCCACAGTGAGATTTAGCCAATCTGTTGATCACTGTTTCTGCATGGTCACAAACAGCTCTAGTGGTCCTTCAGGGACAGTCATCCTCATCCACATCACAGCCACGTCATAAACACCAACCCCCACCCCCCCAGCCAGCATGCTTTCAGGGCTCTCATTTACACAAATTGTCATTCAGATGAGTGTGTGCTCTGTTGTTTAAGGACGCCTCAGACTACCATTCATATAAAAAAAGAACAATTAAGAGCAATTAGGTCTAAATATTCCCCAGGAAAGGGTTTCTGGATATAGCCTAAAGGATCAAATCAAATAACGTTCAGATGATCCCTTCGGACAGTATCAAGTGAGATGAATTCATGTCTTTTAAGTTGTTAGTCATCACAAGCTCTTGGAAGAGTTAGGCCTGCCTGCCTAATGGCATAGGGATGGTTACAACTGCGTGTGTGTGTGTATTACTGTGTTGTAACTCATGTAGGCTAACGTAAAACACAGTGTGTCAAGTTCAATGTGGTATTAAATGTACAGCAAATTGTCTCTTGAGAATGGCTTTTTTCTTTTTCTTTTGTTTTTGTTTTACAATGGGTGATATTTGGGGAAGGTAAACAAGAGCCTAGGGGGTTGAGTCTTTATGAGGGGAGTTGATGTATCCCCTCAGGTGAGCTCAACCACTCTGAGACCACCAGGAGCAGGAAGGGAGGAAGCCCCAGACAGGCTGAGACATGTCAGCTAAGAATGGTAGAATACACTCTTCTCTTCTTTGTATGGCCAGGGCAGATGGGGTACTTGATGGAGTCAAATTGTAGGGTAGAGTATCAGACACAGGCATGCATGTACACATACATGCATGCATACGCACACATGTACACACACACACACACACACACACACACACACACACACACACACACACACATCACCCCTATAAACCACAGGGCACTGGGATTAAAACACCAACGATAACACGCTGTGCTAGTATCAGGGTAATGATTGGTTCCTCCCTCATTGGAATGTTAGATGGATTTTACAGCTTCTTTCACTTGAATAACATCAATAGCCTACTACTGTTTAATAAGATGCGTTATTATAGCCTCCAGCTGGTTGGACTGCTGTATTCATTCATCTGTATTTCAGTTCACAAGCGTAAATTGCAAATAATATTTCAAAATAAGTCAATAGTCTACACTAAAACAATAGACTATAGTCTAATGCCTCACTCTATTCCAATGCAATCGTATTATGAAAATGAAAATAAAGAAACGAGCAGATCAGAGGCACAGAGGTTGCAGGTATCACCAGTGTTTACCGCCGGCTACTAACGGCTACGCACGTTAGCGTCATAGTACATGTCATTATTTAGCATGTATATACACTACCGTTCAAAAGTCTGGGGTCACCCAGAGGATTTCATTTTCCACATTAACAATGTATAGAGTGTATTTCTGATTAATTTAATGTTATCTTCATTGAAAAAAAACAGTGCTTTTCTTTCAAAAATAATCATTTTAAACAGTTCAGAGCTGTAAGGAAATTGTCTAATGGGTGGTCACCGGCAATAATGTTTGATGGGTCTCCAACAAGAGCACTCACACAGTGTGCTGAGGGTCCCACTACAGCCAACACACGCCCCTCTCCCCATGAACTCCAGCTCATAGAAGATCTCTGAAGACAACATCAACATGTCGCTAACGGCGACAACTATATATACATACTGCATGTAGACAGTGTGACCCACCAATACCCTACGCCAAAAGCATAGGCACAAGTTGTAATTGATGGACAATGTAGAAGGTTCTGGATTAAATGACATGTGACATTGTTCTGTGGCACCATACCACGCGTCTTAATATGCATCGCTTCTAACTATGATAGCAGGGCAAATGAAGTAATCAAAGATTTCGAGTCAACAGATTATGGGCCACGCAGCAAAGCGCACACATGGGCAATGCACTATGGCTAGAAGGAATGTAAAACTGAGTACTCACGCACTGCCTCCCGTTTAGGGTCTAACTCAGAGGTAGTCTGTTGGAGTTTGCCTATTTTATTCTGAAGTCCCCAAACCCGCTGGTTCGTAGACACGATGTCGCTCTCCAGCTCCTGGAATAAGGAGCAGGCGTGCTTGGCCAGGTCCGAGAGCTGCCGCAGGGTTCGGGAAAGAGCCACATTGTTGATCGAACACAGATCCTCGAAAAGCAAACCTTCTTCGTTCGGGATTGAATGTCGGCACAGTAACTGAGGTTCCACGATCCGTTTGATAAATGGCATTTTGACATGGACCTGATCAAAAAAAACAATCGGATCCACAAAACTAGTCTAAACAAAACTTGCTCCCGGCCCCCCCCTTATTCCAAATGTCCCAAATTAATGTGTTGGTCCTCCATCCTTTCACTCTCTAACACTGACGGGAGTACGCGTCGGGGTCCTCGCTGTTCTTTCTGGTCATCAGCTGCCTATCTGTGGTATGTTTTTCAGTGCTTTAAAGTAGAGGTGGTTTTAAAAAAAGACCGTGTCAAAACCCGGCGCGTCATTCTAGCGTTTTCCGGATCGGGATTCTTAGTAAAGCAAGCCCCATTCATCGTCTGCCTCGATTGGCTGCTGCTGAGGCTGATCACGAACACAGACGCACAGAGCGGAGTTTTTGATTGACGGGTGGTAGCTTGCGCTAAATCGACTGCGATACGCTAAATCGATGGCGATGCGATAGATATTTTTTATATTTTACATTTTTTTTGGCATTTATATTTTTTAAACATTACCCCCCCCCCGCCAGGATCCGGAGATCCGGGGCTATTCGGAAAACATTATATAGGCCTATCTATTGATTGATTGATTGAAAACTTTATTAGAAGATTTGCAGAAGTAGGTACATGAAAGTACATATTACATACAAGGTCAACTAACAGGATAAAAACCCAAGAAAGCCACTGGCTTATTTCAATTGGGGTCCTTGATTCTCAATTCATCGTTACATGTAAGACAGACAAAAAAAACTAGTACTATCTACAAGATAATACAGACAAATAACTAGTACTATCTACAAGATAAACATACATCGATCATGGGAAGAACAATACAACAAAACATAAGGTATGTACAGCGGATATACGCATACATGTATCTTTGAGGATATACGTTTGATGCCCAAAGTTGGCAGGAAAAGTGCTATACAAATAAAGGTTAAGGCTCACTGGATATTTTCTTTTTTCTGACCATTCTCTGTTACCCCTAGAGATAGTTGTGCGGGAAAATCCCAACACCCATACCATGTTCAAAGTCACTTAAATCACCTTTCTTTCCCATTCTGCTTGGTTTGAACTTCAGCAGATCGTCTTGACGATGTCTACATGCCTAAATGCATTGAGTTGCTGGCACATGATTGGCTGATTAGATATTTGCGTTAGTTGAGAGGTGCAGTTGTAAAGGTGTAGTGTACCAAATAAAGTGTCCGGTGAGTGTATAGTCAATTTACCTGGTAAAATCTATCTATCTATCTATCTATCTATCTATCTATCTATCTATCTATCGATATATCTATCTATCTATCTATCTACCTAGATAGATTTTACCAGGTAAGTTGACTGAGAACATGTTCTCGCAGCAACGACCTGTGGAAGAATTGCATGGGAAATGATTGAGCCAACTGAAAACAATATTCGTTTTTGTGGGTAATTTATTCATGAGATAGATCTAAAATAATACCCATTGAAAGTTCACCTACAGTAGGCCTACATGTCATACAAAGCAATGTAGCAGTTATCTGCAACTCAAACAGTATGCACCATCAAAAGGAGAGATACTGTATCTTTTAAAAAACAGTTGCCTGTTGATTAAGCAGATATAGGGGGCAGATAAATGAAAAACTGGCACCACACACTTCTTTATGAATGATTGCGCTTTGAAAAGATTCCTGTGGCGCTCCGTCATGCGCCTGCACGTTGGTCTGTCACTCTTTCACCTCCGTACGCAGGCTCCACACCAGCCTAGACCACAGCTTCATTCACATTCGCTGAATGAGTGTTTCACTAAATCCCAGCTGACAAGGCTAGAATTGGCCGAGGTGACAGGCCTAAGCCCTTCCTGTGAGCTAACTAATGTCCACACCAGAAATGCAACCATGGCAAAGCCCGGCCCGGGACAAAGGAGAGGCGAGAGAAACGCTGTATGTCGTCATCCTTGAGTAATGGCGGTAGCGACAAAGGGATGAACTTGAACGGACAAAAGCTGGTAATCTTCTCTGTCGAGAGCAGTGTTTTAACCCTTTTAATCTTTGGCCATGTACTGCAATGGGAGGGCATTGTAGGTTGACGTATACTTCCATGACAACTCAGGAACGTACTGATGAAGCCCAGTGGAATCTGTTTGAAAAGTAACTTTGATTATGCCAAAGCAGCCCAGAGTTTCAATAATCAGTATTCACTGGTGCTTCCAGGTGTTTGGTGTTGAGGCCTAGCAGAACTGTGTAGCTCCCCCTAGTGGTAGCTGCACTTTCAACCAATCCTCACGGGATGCAGTGGCTTACTTTAGTCAAGTATCTAGTTTCTAGTCTCACTGTTAATGGTGCTATAATATCAGACTGCATTTTTAGCTAGGAGAGTCTCATGCCCAGACTGTATATGCCAAGTCCTTTGACTACCAGCAAAACGGATCATTCCATAGTAATACTTGAGTGTCAGGAGAGATTATGATAATAACTCAGTAATTAGAAGACAGTTGTTTAACTTTGTACTGTACGAGATAGCAAGATGGCAATTACATCAAACCACTATATATTTAGAGGCGACACATGGCGGACACATATAGTTTCCTCATCTCGTGCAGCTGCCATTTGGAAATGCAAACCAAACAGTTATAGTTCAACGATATACGTATGGCTCATTATTGAGGAGTCTGACTTAATGAAGTCAGTATATGGAGGATACCTGAATGACAATGGTGTAGGTCTACAGATGGGGACAGCTATTCATGAGCACAATGCCATGAATAGCTATCTATCTATCTATCTATCTATCTAGATGACTATGCCATGCAATAGGCTATGGGAAAGAGGAATCGTGGGGGAGGGTTAATGTCTGGCATCTTCTGTCTGCCTCATTGCCTGAGCTCCTTCATTCATCCTCTTCATTCATCTCGTCAGACGTGGGATCAAGATATCAGGCCAGACTGTGGCTGCCTTTGAAAGCAAACACCAAGTTCAGCTGTTTGTCTAGGACTTAAAAACAGAGCCAGGATGAATCTCATGTCATTTCTCTGGAAGGATCTATTCTCAAATCAAAAATGCCTGGTAATTTGATACAATGGATTGATACTATGCAACAACCACACTATTTCCTCGCCTCATGCCATGAATCCAGATTTATTCATGGCATATTTTTAGCATGCACGTCCTGAATATGAATCATGCTCCAACACCCTCAGGAGAAATGAATAACATCCTCAGGGCAAATATGGAACAAGCTATGTTAATCTCAAAGAACAGCATCGTGGTGCAAAGGGGGTTTCTATAGTAACAGGACATGGTCACAATTCACCATCAGTTATCGCCAGAGATGAGATGACATTTCTGCACCAAACATGATGTTCCAATTGATCATGACTACGCATGAACATGAACAATCACTAGGGTAGTGGAAGCTGGAAGCAAAAAGAAATGGCTTCTTCACTTTACAAATGAGTAAAGCAGAGGCATACTGTAGATTGGGAGATGCTTAACTATAGTTTGTCAGACAATAAAATGGTTTTAGATATATTAAATATAACAGCATATCCTCTAGTTGATATTCTATGACCGCAGAGTTATTCCAGCGTAGGACTGCAATGCTTTCTATGTTTTGTCTGCCCTGTCTCCTTATTGGCTCAACAGCTGTTGTAACCGGATGGTTTGGAACTAGGGAAGTCTCTCTTGGACTCTCTCTCCGGACGTAAACTGCTATACCAAGAAGACGTCCTCATGGTATGAGGCCTGTATCTATCCTCATGGTATGAGGCCTGTATCTGGGCTTCACAGGCAGGGCTACCTCATCACAATGTTGTGATATCTGCCATAGAGCAGAACAGATACAGCACAGACTGTCTTTGTCACCAGTGAGAGTAAGGCCTGAGTGCTACACACAAAGCTACAAGGCAGCGAGGGTGACGACTGACTGTTGTCTGTGTGTTTGAGCAGGGCATTGGAATGTGCATCAAGGCTTTTAGAGTAAGTGGCAGTGGGTGAATGAGTGCTGGTGAATGAGTCTAATTGCTGTAGGGTTCTAAATACATGCCTAGAATGTGATGCCTGCATAGAGAAGCCCACCACAGGTTATTCTGGGATGGATGAGGGTCAGGCAATGTAGCCAAGAGTCGTGTGCTCCCTGACCCTGGGTTGTTGGGTCTGTTAGGGAAAGCACAGCTGCCCTGCTAGTGTGTGTGTGTGTGTGTGTGTGTGTGTGTGTGTGTGTGTGTGTTTTTGTCTTCAGCCCAGGAGGTCATTGTAGCATTACAGAGATCTGCTGTGGAAATGTCAATATACCTATGGTCTGCTGATGCTGCCATAGAAACTTTGGAGACATTGGCAGTGAGAAAAATAAGACAAAAGAGCATTGATGGTGATGGCTGGTCTGTGTCTGGATGAATTGGGAGAACATGAGATGAGATGCTGGTATCCTTTCAGAAGTTCTGGTGAGGCTCCCAGAAACAGGTTGAACTGAGAATGAACCCTTAGAAAAGGCTGCTTACCCAGTGGTTTACTGGCAGAAGAAAGAAGAAGCTCAGCCCCGTGTGTGGTCGCGTGTGTGTCCGTATGTGTTTCTGTGTGTAAGAGGGGGTAATTGGAGGATAAGAGTCATTATACTGTATATAAATAGCTTGTTTCATTTTATGGATTGGATAGGTGAGAGGAGACACGCGTATGCAGGTTAGGCCAATGTACTGTATGACAGCAGTCTTTGATCTCGGATCATGAAATGTAATTTGTGCTTAAGAGCAGGCCAAGACAGTCATTATGGGCTATCTTTTAACAGCGTAAAAAAACAGCTTTATAGCGCAAACAAGGGTGCTGGTCGTGGCGCTAGGAAGTATGTCTGAAATATTTTTTTAGCACAACTGACAACTGGCAGCTCATCGTCATAACGTCACGATATAGCACAAGCCTGCAGTCTTACGTCTTACAGTCTTTTATTTATTTTTTGGTTTCTTTTTATTTTACTACTCTATCTTTTCAGTTTGTAAAGCGTCTTTGAGTGTCTGGGGCATGGGATAAGTGACAGAAAGACAGAGCATAGAAATAGATGGGTAGAGGGAGGTAGACATGATATCTGTCAACAGTTAATAGTTAGCAATAGCTATCGAGTAGAGCGATGTGAGTGGGTATAGAAATAGATTACGCAGAACTGGTTGAACAGAAAAACAGCAACCAAGTAGCCTTGAGCAGAGTGGTATGTTAGAAGAGTGGCGCCAATGAGCTTCAAATAGTTCCACATAGCTTCCTGGTTATACTGTCCTGATTAACCCAATATTTACTTTTTATTGGACTAACAACCAGTTGTCAGGCAACATGCTCTGTTGGTATCTTGTAAAGGAACTATGGTGTTTGGGCCAATAGAAAGTTGACCCCTTCATTGGTACCACTCTTCTTCATAGAACACTCTGACCTAGAGCAAGTACTTGACCTGTGAACAGCTTCCAAATGCAAATGCCACACTTGGAATCAACTCAGACCTTTTACCTGCTTAATTGATTAACAAATAATGAAGGAATAGTCCACAATGGCCCACGAAACAGCTTTTGAGTCATTTGTCCAATTACTTTTGGTCCCTTGAAAAAGAGGGAGCTACAGAGCTGTAATTCCTAAACCCTTCCTTCAATTTGGATGTGAATACCCTTACCCTAAAGCTGAGAGTCTGCACTTTAAGCCCATGTTCATTATATAACTGTAACTTGAAGATGTTTTGGTAAACAGCTAAAATTAAAAATTCTGTCTGTGTCCAAATATATATCGACCTAACTGTACATACAGTATATGTTTAACTCTGTTACACCAGTACATACCTTATGTGGCCCCTACCACCATGCAAGTTGCCCATCCCTCTGTTAGACCACAGACCGTTACCGTAGTAACTGGGTGTCAAAGCCACTGTGTTAGCTAGCCAACAAACAAACGTCAAACGGCCAGAACAGATATTCAGATGTGGAGTGACAGTGTGAAGAGATGAACATTTTGATGTAAGATATCTGTGTATTGTTAAATCTGTAGAAATGGCAAACAGGTTTTGTGTTTTTCATATTTTCAAGTGGTCTTGTCTTGTCAGAGAAAGGGCTGCCCGTTTCCATGTCTCAGTGGTGCTCTTAGACCTGTCGGACACGTGTATATAGTCCTGGTTGACTTTGCCTACAGCAAGCACCTTAATTACTGACTTTTGTAATGAAATCACAAAGTCTCACATATTTTATTTTTTCTTAAAGAACTTATTAATTAAAGAAATACTATATTCTTTTATAGTATTCTTTTTTTCTTCTTTTCAAACACGGAATAAATATGCTATCCCAACACTAAATAGGCCTAACCCTAACCCTAACCCTAAACATTTATAGGTGCGCCGGTGGGCGGCTGTGAGGGAGGCCTTCTCCTTCCCCCACCGGTCTCTGTCCTCCTGGAGCTTCGTGCAGGCCTCATCCCTGCTCTTCTCCAGGTCCAGCAGGGCAGCAGCTCTGGTGAGGACCAGAGCCTCAGCTGCCTCACTCTCCAGGGCCCTGACGTCGGCCTGGCTCCTCTCCTCCTGCTCCATGACGTGGACTTTTTGTTGGAGGTCGCTCTCTCTCAGTCTACTTTTCTCCACCTCCCTGTCAAGCACCAGAGCCTTCTCAGCTGCCGCCAGCTTGTCCTCCAAGGCCTCTCTCTGCAGGTCGCTCTCTCTCACTCTGCCTTCTTTCACCTCCTCCCTGCAAAGGACCAGAGCCTCCTCCGCTGCCTCTTTGTCCTCCAGGGCCTCTCTCTGCAGGGCCTTGATCTGGTCCTCTGCCTCCCTGGTGGCGTTGGCGGTCTCCAGGAGGGTCGCCCTGACCCCGGCCAGGCTCCCCTCAGTCTCTCGCTGGGCAGCGAGGGCCTGGCACCTCTCCTTCTTCAGGTCAGAGATGTTGTGGAGGAGGCTGTCCCTCTCTTGCTCCATATCGTGGAGCTTTTGGAGGAGGCCTTTCTCTCTCCATTGGCCCTCCTCAACCTCCTCCCTCGCTCCCTCCAACTCCGCCTTTGCCAGAGCGCTGCTGGCCTTCTCGGCCTCAAACTCAGAGTCCTTGGCCTCCAACCGGGCCCTCCACTTCTCCTTCATGCTGCGCGCATTCTGCTCATGCTTCCTGCTTGTCGTTCTTGAGCTATTGTTATACATGGCTACAATATGAAAAACAAGGAAGAGAATGTGAAATTACGTATTTTAGATTTATATATTATTATTATATAATTACTTGTCCCCTAGTAATTTCTCAAAACCAACAAACTAAACTGTCAACTTCTATGCTGTCTTGCCGCAAGGCCTTCTGGGACTTGCAGTTCTACCTATTCTTAGTCAATACAACAGAAATGTACTTTGATATGATTGATTAATATGTAACATATTAATCAATCTCTTTTATTTTTCAATCATGTAACATATTAATCAATCATGATGTAACCTACAAAGTTAATCATGTAACCTATAGAGTTAATCATGTAACCTACAAAGTTATTCATGTAACCGATAAAGTTAATCATGTAACCTATAAAGTTAATCATGTAGCCAATAAAGTTACAACAATCCTATTAATACAATCCATTTACACCTAATATTATTTTCAGCTGTATTAAGTTTATTGTAAAGTGTAGTATGTATATTGTGGTATGTAGCCTAGATCCGCCTTCCCTTGTTCTGTTATCCATTTTGGCCTTGTTATGGTTGTGATGTTTTCAATGTTTTCAATTGGCAATGTTTGTCTCCTGTTTGTCTGTGTTTTGTCATGGTTGTGTCTTTTATTGTTTCTCCTGTTATTATAGTTAGGGAATATTAGCAAGATTGTATGACCATCTGTGAAAACAATTCTTACCAATAGCTTTTTTCACCAATGGGTTCATAGGTGTCTACAGTAGAAATTGAAGACATTTCCCTGGTTCTTCTTCTTAGTTGGCATTTCTACAAACAACTGAACAAGGAAGAGAATGTGAAATGACGTATTTTATATGTATATATTATTATTCTAGAATGACTTGTCCCCTATGAGTTCATGGATGACTGTGAGGCTGTTTGAACTTCAAAAGTGACTGACGTTGATATTGCGCAACATTGTGATTGAAGCATCAGTTGCAACGTGCCAAAAAGCCATATCCTTTTCGTATTTCTACCTTCAAAAATTATGACTAGGACGTCGGGTTGTAAAGAAAAAGCTTCTTTATATAAGAATCTCTGTTGGCATACACTTTTGATCACTTTCAAACAATAAACAAGTTAGACTTTGACACTCAGCGCGCGCGCGCACACACACCCGCGCAGCCACATCCAGACCCCCCCCCCCCCCCACACACACACACACAATGCTACATCTCCAAAGGTAACTAGCTAACTTCGGCCTCAAGTAAGCTAACGTCCACAGGCGCTTACCTTGTGATAGCGTGTTGATCTGTGATACTGACATCAAACTGGGTCGATTGCCTTTTATAAGCCCACATTTGATTGTGACGTTATTATGTCATCTCGACTGTTGTGATTATGACGTCATCCGTCTGAGTTTTGTCTGAGGCCAGCCTGGTCTCAGGAGCTCAATTTTTTTTACCCCCCCCCCAAAATAATTAAAAACAATTATAATAATACAAATAATAATCATATTAAAAAGCCCCATATCTATTAATCTCTCATTCCGATCATTAAAGCATTAAAGCTGTTAACGTTAATGATGGCAGCTTCCACCTACGTTGCACTCGGAGAGAATCAATATTGGACGGAGACGATGAAGTGTTTTGCTCTCGCATGGTTTTATTTCCCACCTCACCACTGGTACATCTTTTCGCTCAGCCGAGCTAACTTGGAATAGACAACAACTCGGACAAGTGCATCAACACATTAACATATCGTGACGTTAGAATTATAAGGTTCTATCTCCATTTTTGTCAAAAAAAAATAATGTTTTACATCATCTGATCCATTAGGTGTTTATTAATGCCTGTGTGGTGTTATTTTTAAAATGTTGACATTTTTGAGTTAGTAATTCATAAAATACAAAGGTTCCATCTCACAGAACATAATGGAATGTAAAAACGTTGACGCTCAATATCTCTGAACTGCCCTAAACGGAGATAGAAGTGACGCCTCTATTACTATTACCGGTGGTTTTTAAAAATGTTTTACAGCCTGAAGTCTCCACTTCATTTGCACTGGTATGAAAGACCTGGACTTAAATGATTTCCTGCATCCACCATGTTGCATTTGATAGAGGACAGTGAGTGATTGGATGCTGTCCAATGTCCACCAATAAGGCCCCTCTATGGGCATAGTATCTCTAATTCAGATCCAGTAGCGAATCTTAATGCCAGTTGGGCTGGGAGGCGGATGCATCAAACAGGGAATTGAATGCACACCTGCGAAATTATGGCAACGAAAAACATATTCAGCTAACTTCATGTTTTCATTGTGTGGAAGTCAGGTTGAAAACATAGGGCCAGGGAGGAACAGGAGGGGCATCGCCAGTGGCATCATGTTTAGGAGGGTGGAGACTTGCTGAGACTTCCCACCCCCAGTGTTTACTTCCTACACCCCCAGGGTTGACTTCCAGAGATGACATTCTGGGTTCCCAGATTATTATGGCCATAGCCCAACCAACTATTGGGTTTCCTCACATTTTCCATTCTCTGTACTTCGATATTGTCAAAACAACATAAGTGACAATAAAATAGTTATAAGAATGAGGTAAAAATAGACACATTTATTGATTGATTGGTTTACCCATTTAGATGTTTTGCCCCAGCCCAGTGCTAATTTGTGCATGAGTAGACGTAAGCACTAAAAATGATACACGTATTTGTCAGTTGCATTTAACATTTGGTACATGTTTGCACACACACACACACACACAATTTTAATTTAGCCATCATGAGGAATACAAGACACAAGGATGTATCGAAAATATGGTCAAAAGCAAGCTTAAGCCGGGTACACACATAAGGATTTTCAAAATCTTAACAGATTTTTTTATCTGAGACAGACCCCACACATGAAGATAAAACATCTTGGATTGAACAGCCATGATCGTATTGTGTGCGCCGATATTCCCATTTCAGCAAACATAAAGATTATCGTTACGACAGTCTTGAGTCTCGTTCCCCAAGCCAGAAACCTCGCGTGATCTAACGTAGTACCCTGACTGACCTGTACGAGGCAGCCATGTGTGACAGGGCAAATAAAGTGACGAAGAACGAAAAGAAGAAGTCAGCTCGCTTCTTGATTGGCTACATTTCATCCACGTCACAATCGGACTCGCGAGCAGGGTTGCCAGATGGGATTGACACTTTCCACCCTAACCACAGTCTAAAACCAGGGTTCGAGTTATGTGGGAGCCAATGGGAGCTGAGCTCCCATAAGGAAGGTCTGAGCTCCCATGAAAGCAGTAAAATCATACATCTGTGGGGGTCGCTAATAATACATTACCACAACCATTATTTGATCAAAAATGTCAATGTAATGAGTATTATTTATATTTATTTATATGATAAATATTCTAAAATAAACATGTTTTCCAAAAGAACTACGCGCACCAGCATTAATCTCCTGTGAATGACAGTATGCCTTTGACTGCCTGCACTTTACCACCAAGACACTATGGGGCGCAGTAGAATATTGTGCAACAGCAGAATATGATTGTTGAGAGCTTGCGAACGTGAAAACACGATTATTGAGAAGAAAACATTCAGTAGCTAGCTATCATGCCGCCCCAAAAAAGGCCACTGCTGCCGACCGAGTCGACAAGCCTGGAAAGTTTCGGGTTTTCAACCAAGAAACCAAACTTGAATTCAGCTGCACCTGTTATGACACCCAACGTTGAAACTGTTGAAATAGCAGAGCTCAAACAAAAGCAAGTGCTTCCGAAGAAAGTAGCAGAACTCACCTCCAGTATGTATAAGGAGACAGCTAGTTTGTTCAGGGCAGCCTATACTGTCGCTAAAGAAAGGATGCCTTATACAAAACTGAATCCAATTATGAAACTTAATGAGATGAATGGCGTGACAGTTGGCCCCTGCTCACCGATCCGATCATTCATGTGCCCAGATTGTAGAGCACATTGCACAAGAGATGAAACAAATTAATTTCTAATGTCAAATCACTTGATTCCCGTAGTAGCATAACATTAGATGAAAGCACAATTCATGGACGAGCATACATGATTATTTATGTCAGGTGCGATGTCACTGGAAATGGAGATGTGGACAATGTGTCGTGCTAACAGGGAAAGTGAATGGACTGTATAGCAAAAACAACAAAATGATTGGCCGAGATACCCGTAACTATCGCTTATAGCTGTTGTTTCATGTGGTGGTGTTGATGTGGTGAAATGAGTAGCCTATGGCTAATTAAAACTTGTAAGTCCCATCGCTGTGTGGGCATGATTTGCGCGCGTGCATGAGAACATTTCGCACTGTTATTTTGGAGACCCCCGCAAAGCTCAGTTTATAACTCGAACCCTGTCTAAAACCGCTAATTCCACCCAAAAAAGCCCATCTGGCAACCCTAGTCGGGAGTTGTCGGGAGTCGGGAGTTGCCCACACACATAAGGACTTTTGGTCGTAAATATTGAAGACGTTTAACATTTACGATTGTCGGCCCCGACCATTTTCCGAGCAGATTGTCGGGAGAAATGGACTCTTAACACACCTCACACCACAGGATAATCTTGTAGGATAATCTTTAGAGCCATCCGATAATCGGGCGTTTGCTGTCCTTGGTCGGAAGGGGGAAAATCGGCCCAAAATCGGCCAGATTTTGTGTGTGTACCCGGTTTTAGCCAGAACCACTATTTTGCATAGATAAATCAAAGGCATTCACACAACGCTTCTATGAAATCTATCTCTTTGAAAACATCAAAGAATTTTGTGCTTTTTAAAATTATTTCTTTACCATCACTAAACATTTTTGTTTTATTTCTACAAATTCATTCACCATTTAGTTTCATCATCATCATCATTATAACTTCTATGGAGAAGAAACAATAAGAAACCAAATTATATACATTCTGAATTTTGCTAATAAGTCTCAGCGAACACTTTTTTCTCAAGATCAATGTTTCGCTAGGAGGAATATCAAGTAGATTTGAATGTAAAATATGGATAAACTATACACATTTAAACACAGTTCAAAACGTGGTAACATTCTTCAGTCTCACATATGTAACAAAACACCTATCAACTCCTAGCAAACCCATTCTGTAATATCCCATTCAAAGATCCTCTACCTGTATCCATGTACTATCTGAAATATATCAAATCAATAGGAGTTTCAGATCTTCAGCTCAACGGTCTTCTGCAAGCATAGCATGCTATTTGTTAATGTGCATTCTTAAAAATGACATGTGCATTTCTGTGGAATATTATATTCATCAATAGCACCGTCACTTGCTTTACATACATGAAAATACAGTATGTGCAAGCACACCCATGCACACGCCTACCCACACGCACGCACACACACACACACACACTAAAGATGTGAGGCACAATGACATTTGGCCAGGTTAGTGTACCCTGTACGTGATTGCAGACTCACATTCCACACAAAACTGGTCACCTTAAGCCGGGTACACACATAAGGATTTTCAAAATCTTAACATATTTTTAAATCTGAGACAGACCCCACACATGAAGATAAAAAATCTTGGATTGAACAGCCATGACCGTATTGTGTATGGTGTGCGCCGATATTCCCATTTCAGCACCCCACATACATAAAGATTATTGTTACGACAGTCTTGAGTCTCGTTCCCCAAGCCAGAAACCTCACGTGATCAAACGTAGTACCCTGACTGACCTGTACGAGGCAGCCATGTGTGACAGGGCGAATAAAGTGCCGAAGAACGAAAAGAAGAAGTCAGCTCGCTTCTTGATTGGCTACATTCCATCCACGTCACAATCGGACTCGCGAGCAGGGTTGCCAGATGGGATTGACACTTTCCACCCTAACCAGTCTAAAACCGCTAATTCCACCCCAGAGCCCATCTGGCAACCCTAGTCGGGAGTCGGGAGTTGCCCACACACATAAGGACTTTTGGTCGTAAATATTGAAGAAATTTAACATTTACGATTGTCGGCCCGACCATTTTCCGAGCAGATTGTCGGGAGAAACACACCTCACACCACAGGATAATCTTGTAGGATAATCTTTAGAGCCATCCGATAATCGGGCGTTTGCTGTCCTTGGTCGGAAGGGGGAAAATCGGCCCAAAATCGGCCAGATTATCTTTATGTGTGTTCAGACCATCCTGATGAAATCCTCATTTGTGTACAGACAGATAAGTACAGTATTTTGAAACAGAAGATGATCTCTATAACACTTCTAAACTCCAACATACAACTATTTAGAAAATTAAAATAGAATTAACATTTTTGACACAATGGATGGTAGTGCCTACACACACAAGATAAAACAATACAACTGATGAAAAAGCAACAAAAACAAAACAATTTGTATTCACTGTGGCTAGAGGTGAAACTAGTTGGATGATCATCAGAAGTGACACTAGTTGGATGGTCATCAGAAGTGACACTAGTTGGATGGTCATCATAGATGAGACTAGTTGGATGGTCATCAGAAGTGAGACTAGTTGGATGGTCATCATAGATGAGACTAGTTGGATGGTCATCAGAAGTGAGACTAGTTGGACGGTCATCAGAGGTGAGACTAGTTGGATGCTCACGCAGAGGTGAGGGGGCGCAGGATATCCAGCTGAGACTCCAAGGTGATCCTCTCCTGATGAACATCCTGAGAAAGGACAGACCAGAGAGAAGAGAATGACTTTGTGTTGGGTATCTGTTGTCATCTGATATGATATACCCTGAACTCATAGTATATACTATGTATAAAGGTTTCTGATCTGGAGATGTTTAACTGTCTCATTGAGTCTCTCCTTTGGGAGAGTCTTCAGTCACATTGTTATCTTACAACAGATTGTGCCACTCCGTCCACGCTGCTCTTTCTGGGGGAAAAAAGGCTAAAATATGGCTAAAATATGGCTAAAATATGAACGGTCAAAAAATGCTTACAATGGGACAGACACACTTTTCAGCCTCAAATGTTCAGTTTCTTTCCAGCAAATTGGTTAGTTACATGATTTTATGACAAAAGGAGTTTAAATATTTGAGTGTGAGTGAGTGTGCAGTATTTATTAAGTTTGGCAATGAGGATGAAAGCTAAAATAGAAGACTGGTAAGCTAGCTATCATCATATGGTCATCATACTTCTATACGAAACAGTGCATATATTGTAAGTACCTGTACAAGTCGCCCGCTACTATAAAAGCCAACGGTTTTAACTAGTTTGTAAAGAAGGTTGCCACTGAAAGAGCCATCTGTTCAGACTCACCTTCGTACAGCATGGCATGGGTCCTGAGTAACACTGTCCTCCATAACTGCCTGAGCTCTTACACCAATTTTATCTTTTGTATCTTCATTCTGTTTTTTGTTTTTTGTCCTGCTTCTCTTTTCTGTACAGTGTCCTTGATTTGAGAAAGGCGCTTTTAATATTAAATCGATTATTATTATTATTATTAAACAATGGGCGGATTGATTGATTTTCTGGTGTGACGGCACTACAGTTCCACGGACGCAGAACATCTTCAATCAAGAAGTACCTATCAAGTACCTGAGATA
This sequence comes from Nansenia antarctica, assembly GCF_963989245.1. NCBI lineage: Eukaryota > Metazoa > Chordata > Actinopteri > Argentiniformes > Microstomatidae > Nansenia > Nansenia antarctica. Next base: position 91,623,300 of record NC_137674.1, on the reverse strand, counting down.
CGTAAGACAATGCTTATCTTCTAAATATACCACAAGACATCATAAAAGCTTTGTTGAACCTGTACAGTCTTCTTCCACCCTCACCCCACCTCCTCTCTCTCGCACACACGCAACCCCGCCCGCCCAGCCTGCCCAGCTGGCCAATACTCTATTTTGAAGAGGACAGTTGTGAATGCCAAAGGCTTTTTGGTATTTTTAGAAGACATGGTGTCTATATACAGCGCCACAGATTGCCTTTCTTTCTTCACTTTATTTTGATAATGCTGAGAGGAAGGACCTGATTGGGGTGTGCAAAAATAACACAAGGCAATGAATAATGACCACCTCTGGCCCACTGTTTCATAGCTTGTAAACGTTAGTTTAGTGTGCTTGCAGGATGCAAGGCACACTATATGTTCTTGTACATATATATTTAAGTGTGCTTGCAGTAGAAAGCAACACTTATTAGTATTGTACATATATATTATTCTTATTCTTCAATATTATTATAGCTAAATTTGCCCCGGCTACTCGTCCCACAGTTTTGGCACTATGTAGACATGAGGTGTCAAAGCGTGCGGCTCGTTCCAACTCGCGTTGCTATTGTCCCACGGAAGGTTACGGCCTAAGGTTTACCCACAATGCCCCGTGTAGGGGCCAAAAAAATCCCATTGACAATGAATTGGCCGATATTCAAAACGCCACAGCTCGGCCTCTGAGTGGCGTAAAGACACGCGGTCTTCGCCGGGGGGTGCAGGGGACTTAGCTAACTAGCGTATAGTGCTAGTTAGCTAGTTAGCTTGCGCTAGTTAGCTCGGCCCCTGGGTGAGCTAGAGAAACGCGGTATTCGCCGGGGGGTGCAGGGAGGTGCAGGGGACTTAGCTAACTAGCACTAACTAGTTAGCTAGTGCTAGTTAGCTCGGCCCCTGGGTGAGCTAGAGAAACGCAGTCTTCGCCGGGGGATGCAGTGGAGTGGCCCGGAGGGGGGGGGGCAAGCACACTTCACAATTTCCACAGGAATTGTACCTGTCTAGTTCACATTTAAAATCAATGTATATGTTGTCAAAAGACTGAATTGTTCATTTGGGATGTGCTCTCTGTACGGAACTGTAGAGCAGCTAGACAGCAATCACTGGCATGTAAGGAGAGAGGGTTCCCTGCAGGATCATTAAGGAAAAGAATGGAAGGCATGCGACATGTGTTTAGAATGTGTGTGTGTGTGTGTGTGTGTGTGTGTGTGCATGTGTGTGTGTGAGAGAGTCCCACTCTGACTGAGTAGTGAGGAGTTGAGCAGACAAATGGAAGGGGGTGGGGTGATTTCAGCAAGTAGGGAAATGTGAAAGCACTTAGTCGCAAATAGAATCTATGAGGGGACGGGGCTGTCCTGTGAGGGGGCGGGGCTGTCATATGAGGATGACAGAGATTGGGTGAGGGCTGTGAATGACAGGACCTGCCATCAGGCAAACCACTGATGCAGCCCACTCACTCTCTCTCTCTCTCTCTCTCTCTCTCTCTCTCTCTCTCACTCACTCACTCACTCACTCACTCACTCACACTCACACACACTCACACACACTCACACACACTCACACACACACACACACACACACACACACACACACACACACACACACACACACACACACACACACACACCTGAAGCCAAACATACCAATAGCCACTGTGAAGGTACAGTAGCTGGAGAGAAAGACAGAGAACATGAGAGAGAGAGAGAGAGAGAGAGAGAGAGAGAGAGAGAGAGAGAGAGAGAGAGAGAGACAGAGGGAGATAGTGACAGAGAGAGTGAGAGAGGCTGCTGACCTTCAGTTGTTGTTGGAGCTCACTATTTAGGCGAGTCAACACAGCGTTAGTCTCCTTGTTCTTGCGGATGGCTGCCTGGATGTCTCTCTGCTGCCTGGAGAGCAGCCTGAGGGGGAGGAAGGGAGGTGTGTTTGCTCTCTGTTTAAACACCATTAGGTGTGTGTGTGTGTTTGTGTGAGTTGGTTACATACAAATAACTCAACAAATAACTCAACACAACTCTGTGTTTGAACACTACAAAGTGTGTGTGCACACATGTGTGTGTGTGTGTTATATCTAAATTACTCAACAAGATGCTCTATCCTCTGAGCAAATCTTCCAGTTCTCTCTATTCTGTCTGCACTGAGGTTGAATGATGTAGTTGTGTACAGTATTAGATGGCTGAGTGAATGACTGTACTGACAGCCAGTCGTAGGCCCTCTAGGATCACAGCAAATTAGTGTGGCTTCAATCAATCAGCCTATGCTATGGTTAGCTGTCACCATTGTTATGGATGGTTGTGTTATTGCTGACCATCCCAATCCTTCTCAATGGCCTGCTCCGTCACCGAGGAAACCCAGACACCATGTGTTAGAGCCATCACAGCATGTCAATGTTTACCCACCACGGTCAACGCATCAGGTTGTGTTTCTCCGCCCCGCACAGGGGTTCAGGGGGTTAAGCATATCCCACAAACTGGTCTTGGACCAAAATACGTATCAGATCTCCTCCCACCCTATATTCCTGCACAGGTCAGCTGAGACTAATCAGTTAATCATTCCAACTATTAATATTAGTGCACATGGTCTTTTAAGGGAACCTAAATTGTGTTTTGGTGGATTTGGAACCTCACCTGTGTGGGGGGATTAAGACCTTATTTCATTAAGGCAGTGGAACCTAAATTACTGTTGTCTGACCTATTCTTGCCATTAAAAAAAATAAAAAAAATATTTCTTTTTCGGTATTTAAACAAAATAAAATAAAGCACTTTGAATTGCCCCTGTTGTATGTATTGATTCATGCACTTTTGACATAGACAAATGTTGATTGTTGTTTAAACTGACTTTTGGGCAGGTTTGGTGGTGGGGGGAACTGATGGCGTGGTGGAAGGCGGAGTGGCATCGAGGTTCTGGCTGTCCGGGCGGTACTTCCTGCGGACGGGCTTCTGTGGGGCCTGGTTAAGAGAGACTCCTGTCACTTCCTGTCAAACGGAAAGTATGACATTACAACTCTGTATCACACAGCACACACACACACCAAAGTTGAGGCTCAAATTGCATTTCCAGGGCCACAGAGGTAATTTTGACCTGTTTAGGTAGGATGAGGTCCTCTGTGCTGGGCGTAGTCTTTTCAGGTTTAACACCAGTCTCCTCCTGCAACACAGACAAGAGAAAAAAACATACAAGTTACACAGTGAAGCTACAGCCCTAACTAGGTCCTATATGTCATAAGACAAGTTCACCATTTCGTTATGTGTATGAAGATGGAAGCATAAGAATGAACAAATGCTGCATTCAAGTGCTCCTTGGAACTAAGAAACTCTGACATTTTTGACTCTGCAAGGCATGTACCTCTGACACTTCAGAGTTTCCCAGTCTGAGCTTTCTCAAAATGAGCCAATAGTGAGCCCTACGTAAAATCCTATGCTACATCTTGGTGGGAAGCTCCAAAAGTCCAGAAGAGGCTGAATTAAATGACATGAAGGAGGTCCAGAAGTGTGGGGATGAAATGTTCACTTTGACACAGATAAATCTGAGCACTCGCTCCCTTCAGAGAGCAACATGATATAGTGCTCTCCCAGCATGCCCTGCTGCCTCCTAATGGGGCTACAGTGATTGATGAAGCTTTTCTTTATTGCATTTCTCTGCTGTGTATCATCCATTATTTCTTCATGAGACACACTGTAGATCTTTATGAAGAAGGCTCAAACATGCTCAATCTTAATCTTAATTCAGAAAGTGTTATGTTGGTGGTATTGTCTAACAAACAACTACGCCTCACGGAAGCTGATCTGATGAGGGCTGTACAGCCACAAAATGTAACCCTTTGTAAAATGTCCAAAATGAAAGTGTGTCCATGTGAAATAAAAAACGTATCTTACGAGCTGAATATATTTGCAAGTTTACTGCATTACAACATTTCCCATGTATTTACAGAACTTGATACATCAACATTTTGGCAGTTTCCCTTGCGGTGGTGGTAGCAGAATGCCTAGGCTCCCACTGATCACTAAAACAGGCATATGGTGGTGCTGTAAATTGGACCCCAGAAACATAAAAATCTAATTTGCTGAGCCATGCGACAGACTAGCAGACAGCCGCAAACATATGCCTCTCAAAAATTCACTGCGCTATTGGATGAAATACGACCGCAGTGTGGAACCATGTGAAGGTAAAAGTTGCTACTCTGGTCATAAACCACACAGTCCTCTGCACAATGTGTGCACTCAGTCATAAGTCACTGCTGCTCCGCCCCTGTACAGAGAGGCCTGACATTACTTTTAACACCGGCGTCTCAATACGGCCAGACAATTAATGGAGTCGCCCTCGTACTCACAGAGGTCATGAAGAGTGAATACAATCCCATTTTAGCTCAATGAAATAAAAGTTAAACACATGATTACTGTTATTGTAGATGAAAAGGTAAAGAAACTTTACTTTACTGAAAGATTATTTCCTTTGAATGCAGTTCCTGCACTAGAGTTCCACCTGGTGGTGGTGTTGAGATGGTGGTGTTGCACTGTGGGGGGGTGAATCGTACACCTAACAGCACAAGAGGAACTGGAGGTCTGTCTGTCTGTCTCTCACCACTTCGTCTGAATGTTTCACACACAGCAGATGTTGACTTTCTCTGACTCACTCACTCACTTTCTCTCTCTCCCTCCCTCCCTGTTTCCCTGTGAGAGAGACTATCTAGGTTTGCGTTTGTCTGGGTGGTGGTGAGGCTTGGCAGACACCCTGCTTTGAGAGACGGGGTGTTGGGGTTGTGACTGCAGGAGCACCAGAGATCCTCCTGGCTGTGTGCCCAGATAGTCTGCACTACTCACTCCAGCCTCAGACCTCCACCCTGCTTCATCTTTCCTTCAGCCCACCAAGCCTCTCATTGAGAAGAGCAGATACTTGAGAACTACTACTTTACTACTTTCACCTCTCTTATGTGTTTGTGGGAGCGACAGGGACAGAGACTGTATTTTCCCAAACTGCCAGAGTAGCCATTTAGAAATCTATCATATGTGTATATGAAGGAAGCTACCTTTTGGTATTATTTTGTATTTGTCCATTCATTCATCAGTAGGCTGGACACTTTTGCAGGCAGAGATGTGTGTACGTATGTATGCGCGTGCACGTGTGCATGCGCGCGTGTGTGTGTAGTGGGGGCTATGCTGGTATCCGCCTCAACTTGTATTACTAGGTCAGAAATAAATACATGTCTACGGTCTACCCACCTGGGGATCTGCCAATCTGCCTGGCTTTTCTTTTTGAGTAGGATGTCCTGAGGGGGAGGGGGGGGGGGGAAGATGACAGTGATACTACAAGAGTAACAGTAGGGAGGAGAGGGAGATCAAGAAGGCGTGGGAGATAAGACAGAGAGAGGAAGCAATGCAGTGACAAGAGAGTGAAAGAGTAAGAGATAAAAAAAGAATGTATGCCTGGGGTTGTAGGAGGAGTGAAATCATCAGTGCATTCTAATGATGCAAGTAAGGAGAGAGAGGATAGACAGATGAGGTGAAGGATTAGAATGAGGGGTTAGAGGAGGGATGGTGTAGAGTAGGTGATCTGGCACAACACTGTGCCCTCTGCTCACCACCACAGACATCCTCTCTGTCACGCAGGCTCAACCAGTCAGAAAGATGGAGCACACAAAGACTGGTTCTTCCCCACAGCCAGAGAGAACACGACTCAGTCTTCTTTCAACATTGTGCCCCCCCCCCCCCCCCCCCCCGAGAGAGAGAGATAGCCTTAAATACAGTTCCTCTATTAAATACAGCTCCTCTATTAAATACAGCTCCTCTATTACTTCTATTCCTCTATTTGACTCTATATCTTCTATTGTGATCACTGCTTATGCTTTTCAATCAGCCGTACTCTCAGAAGAGCCTCCCTGCTTGTCAACATGTATGAAATGTGAATATGAGCTTGAGATATGTCTCCATGCTGGTGTCACAGCACAGGTCGGCCTCTAGGTCAGATAAGCCCAGACAGACGGGGTCAAAGGCCAAAAAGACAGATGAGGGTAAGTGAGTGTTAAGTTTGGCTGAACTGGACTGGACCAGGCCCTAACAGACAGCTGGGGTGTTGAAGAAGGGTAGCCAGTAAACTGGGTAGCCAGGCCTTGAGTGTTTGGAACCCTTTTCAGGTCAACGGTTTTAAGTGAACCTAAGCCGTATACTGTAGACGCTCTGTGTGAGCTAGGCATTTAATTTGAAGTTCGCTGTTCAAGCCTTTTTGTTGAATAAATACAACAACTTGCCTGGTTTGACCCCTGCCTCTATGTGCTGAGTCACTTTCTCTTATCACAATCCTCCTGGCTGCAAAGCCCTGCTTCATAATGAAAGACTCATTTGTCTGATTGATTCCACAGAAACCAAAAAGTACTAGAACCCTATTTCACCCAATTGAAACTAAAACAAACGTTTAAATACTGTGCAGTGGTTAATACACTTACTGAACAATCTCCTTTGATAAATCGCCCTCCCAAGCCCATTGTGTAACACATGACATGACAAGTGGAGCCAGTCACAGTTGTGAAGGTGATAATTGAGCTGACCCATTTCTAATGAAGTGTTTCTTTCCCATGCTTCCTGTATTACAACAGACCACAACAGCAGGGGACCAGGGCTGTCTTAACTCGTCTAGTAAAGAGGGTGAAAGTAAAAGTAAAGTCGCCCTAAATTGTCAACATTCTAGAGTGCCAAGGGTGACCAAAAATGCATAAATTATTATGTTTCATTTTATAGCTAATCGAAGTATTGTTGCTAAGTAAATACCACATAAAACGCCTGGCACTCTAGGTGGTGAATTCAGGAATTCTTCAGTTAGTGAGTTCATAGGCCTTATCGGCTACATTAAGAAGCCGTATGATGAACACAAATCCTCTCTTCAAATGAATGTGGGGGTCAGGGTCTAACATCGTTGTGAAAGTACTTTGAAAATGACTTTCAGTTCTTTCATGGCTTTAGGATGACAAATGAATTGTATCGGATTCAGGTACATAATGTCACACTGCTAGAAGTTGAAACATGGTACCAGCAAGGGGGGTGTTAAAATGAGGATAAAACGCTCCCTCTGTGAGGCAGTAAGATGACACTGGGTGATGGAGAGGTTAAATCTGAGAGATGGATGTTCTCAGGTCTCATAGAGCACCACTGCCTCAAGTCAGGAACAGATCATATGGGTGGGATCATGTTTTAGTTCTACTGCAGTTATGGAGTTAACCTCAAAGACATCGAAGTAGAAAAATATAATATTGTCATCAATACACTATTGTGAGCACAATCATGTGGATACAGGTTGTTATCCAACAGAAATACTACACTTGACTGAATATTCTTTTGCTACAGTGGACTGCTTGAAACAGTGAAAATGACAAAACAGAGAGGAGCTTGTCAAGATACTCTATTTGGCCTACAGTCACAGCCATCTGATATGATGCCAAACAGGTTTGTGTAGCCCAGTTTGAGGAAATAGAATAGTATAGCATCACACACACACACACACACACACACACACACACACACACACACACACACACACAAACACAGAATAAAAACAGAGAAAACACTTAAGAGAGGGAGAGAACAGGCGAGACAGAAAGCATCACATATCACTTTCAGCCATTAATAAATCCTGGATAGATTTTGTACTTCTGCGTGCCATGGTGCAGCAGGACATGACAACGTGTCAGAGCTCATTTCAAGCCGACCGATACCGTTGATAAACATGACACGGGTGACATATTTATGGCCTAGCAACTTAGTTGGCGAAAGGAGGAATGAGAAATGGATACAGCACGCTGGAAAGGTGTTTGATGAGTTTTGAGTTGTTGACTTGTTGAAAAGCCTTTTGGTGTGGCGGTAGGTCTTTTGTGCCAGTCATGCATGTGACAGGTGTTATGCATTGAACTTTTGCATGTATAAATATAAGAAAAGAAAGAATGTTTTATTTGCCATGCAATCAACTTGTCAGTCAATTGTTGGATTTTGGTATTTTTTGCTCTAGGCACAGGGTCAGCCATAGCGGCACCCCTGGAGCAATTAGGGGTTAAGTGCCTTGCTCAAGGACAGATGCAGCTCTCTCCTGAGGCGGGGATTGAACCAGCGTTGAACCAGTCTAACCTCTAGGCTACCGCTGCTCCTATAAGTGGAAATAAACTTAATTATAACCAGGGTTTTTCCTGCATTGAAAAGGCTTATGGCAACGAACACACTGTTATGCTATAATCCTATAATCTATATGCTATAATCCTATTATATTATACATTATAGTATGTTTATATACTTTTCTATATCAGTGTAGTTTACCATCTTTCGGGTCCTATCGCACACGCTCACGCTCCACCTCCCCGACAGAACGGGCATTATAGTTGTTTACAAATCCTTCAATAAATATTTCAAATGTTAAAATGTTTTATCATGCAAAAAAAAAGGGTGCTCAACAATTTCTCGCGCGTGTGTTTCACCTCCACTTCAAGTGTTATTTCGAGCCAAGAAAACCCCTGATAACTATGTTTATACAAAGACAACCTTGATAACTATGTTTATACAAAGACAACCTTGATAAAGAGGTTAACGTTGTGTTGTCATGGTGCTCACCTCTTCTCTGTATCTACTGAAGTCTGCAAAGTTTGGCTGCTGCACCGTCTTCTTGGGAGTTTTCGTGACTGTTTTGAACAAGTGTGGGACCTGAAAGGCAGTGAGGCCATTAAACACACTCTTATAGATCCAGTCAGAAGTGTTACTTTACTGCTCTCTTTACTAATCAGGCATTTTCTGTTTCTTTACCAGTATTTTACCATGATTATTGTCTGTGTAAGCTAAGCTGGGAAAGCCATACCGGTTCATCATACTTGAAACAGACATAGTCATGTTACTGGTGAGTTGCATGTAACAGCTCTGTCTAAATAGAGCAGTTTAATTCCCAGTAACGTTCCTTTGCATTTGGTACTTTTGAGTTTTCTGTTAAGATGCGTAAGTGACATTTTGTTTATAAAAGTTTCAATGTTTTGGTTATGCACTCATGGGGAAAAAGAAACAACAAAAAAACATACATGTAACAAGGGTAGGCGCAATAAGCCATGGCTTCAGCCTACACGTTTTTGGTCCTGGTGTTACGCATTGTGACTGTGTACATTTTTAATATCTGTATTATGAATTGTATAAGGGACCAACATAAACATTCTCAATCAATCAATCAATCATTGGATTCCATGGCAAGTGTGTATTGAGTATTGATTGTGGGCCACAGCATATGTAGCTGATGAAGGGTTATCAATGAGTTTTTAAAAGCAGGACTTACCTGTGTGGCCGGGGGTCTGGGGGGGAGAGCAGGGGGGTGGGGGAGCCAGCTGCCCTTAATCCCTACACAGCAGAGAACAGAGTCAGTACTTTGGCATTCACTCATCCTAGCTCTGAAGAAGAAGAAAAGTGACAATATTTGTCCATTGTACTGTACAATCAGAGTGAAATACAAAGCACAATACTTCAAGATATATTTTCCTACGGACATTTTGAGCATTCCAAGATCATTATTGTTATCCTATTTGTTCACCCTGATTCAAGCTTCGAACTTAGTCCACAATGGACAAACACCACCCCTCTTTGTTATACATAGAAAAAGGTTACTGTCATCAACCAAAAGTGAGAACTCAGTTATAAGCCTTAGCTACAATACAGGCCTTTAGTGTTCTCTTTAGTGTACACTGGAATTCCTACATAAAGATAAATTATGTGTGAAGAGTTGAGTTGAGGACTCAGACCTTGATGTGTGTGTGTGTGTGTGTGTGTGTGTGTGTGTGTGTCCCACCTTGGCTACTTTGCTGGAAGAGCTTGTTGAGGTCCAGAGAAGAGGCGCGGGAGTGGGTCTTCTGGGGCCGCGGTGGAGGGGTGGGCGGCTCCTCTGTCTTCTTCATGGCATCATCAATGGATGTGCTGGAGTAGGACCTGCAGGTGTCACACACACACACACACACACACACACACACACACACACACACACACACACAATTCCAAAGCATAAGGACAGAACATTGATCATCATCCTTACACTGTCTCATACTACTGCAGTCAGTCTCACCTCGGCCTCGTTCTCCATCTCATTTGTGGGTCTAGTTCATGTGGAGGACCTGGAACACATTATCAATAATATCAGTTATATTTATATAAACGTTTGATTAGACTTCTGCATCACACCCGAGTTCCAGAAAACATACTACTTCCTTGTAGGACAGAATATATAGATTACATGGTATAGTATGACAAACAAAGTAACCCCTATTGACACTCCAGAGCTGAGCTGAGCTGTACTGGCCTCGTTATGTATCCAACAAGGTGAAAGGAGCCAGCACAGTTGGCTATGTGGCGTATAGAGCCCCATTATACTCCTACATTATCCTGAATATCATACAAAATGTATGTGCTTATTTTAAGTAACAAGTAGAAGTAATGGTACAGTGAAAAAGTAATTTTTAAAATCAAACAAGTTACTTAAGAAACCTCTTGTCTGCTTGAGTGCAAGCAAATGCCTCCAAATTCAGACAAGGCAAAGACAAGACCCCAAAACATGCTGCCATAGCAACTAGGGAATGTTTCAGGGCCAAAAGGTGGAAAGGCCCTGACTGGCCACTTCAATCTACAGATTTAAATCCAATTTAACATTTAGTGATGATTTTAGGCAAAAAGACCTAAAAACAGCTGAAGATGGCTGCAGTACATCTGGTGAGTTGCAGACTTGAGGCAATTATTGCATGCAAAGGATTGTCCACCAAATACTAAACATGAGTGCTTAATTTGGTAATAACAACCCATTACTTTTGGGTACCCTGAAATAGGGGGACTACGCATACATAATGGTGTCATTTCTGAATGGTGAAGCCATTTAAAATCCAAACGTTTGGAGTAGAGCCAAAAGAACCAAAAATGCTTCACTGTCCCATCACTTACGCAGGGCACTGTAGGTGTTATTGAAATGTAGGTGTCATTGAACTGATTGAGAAATCAAGAGTTAAATTGACAACCACAGAAGTTGACATAATATGACCGCATGTTCTATGTACTGTGACAACAAGATCACATTACAAGATCTCAGTACAGAATCGCACACTCCCTTTTATATTTTTATTTTATTTATTTATTATGTATACTCATCGCGTGTAAGGGGTGATTGCAGAGATAGATAGCTCCTGACAAAAGTCCCAGTTATTGTGGGGCCATTAAACAGAGGTGGTTCACAGAGACAGCAGATCCAGTATTACCTGGCCTTTCTGGGAATGCACTACCTTGTTTGTCTTGAGACACTGCCACACTCTTTGGACTGAATTCTGCAGACACATCAATAAAGAGAAGTAATAATAAATAAATAAGAAGAAGAAATCTGTTTTGAAGTGGATTATGTTCATACACGATATCAGCCATTTAATGGCTGTTGGTTTGTAAGTGTTCTGTAAATTGATGAACAGACAAGACAGACTGGATTCCCCTTGAGTTGAGACATTCTTAAGGACTTAGAGCCGTGCAGAAGGGAAGCTTACTGGTTTCCTCTCTCAAATCCTGCTTTGATGTGGTCGATCCTGGCTGGGGATTCAGGATTTCAACTAGATTATTTTCCTACAATAGAAAGAACACAGGAAGAACATTCAATTAACAGAGGGGCAATATAATTAACATATATTTTCCTTGAGTAAAACATCATGGTAATTATTCTATACACATGATTGTTCCCAGAGCAGAGCAATGTTTAGCTCATTTGCGCCCTCTACCTTTACAATCAGGAATATACCACAAAAAAACAACAGCTATCCTTTCAAAAGTTACAAAAGTGAGAGAAGTGGAGATTGTTTACCAGCTGACTAGCCCTGGGCTCTGTGTCCTCGAAGATGATGAGAGGCTCTGTGCTCTGTAACATAGTAGATCATGTATTGTATCCTTACTCTGTAAGGTATCCTATGTATCCTGTATCCTACTGGGTTACTAACCCTAACCCAACAACAGATAAAGGGATGTTACTGTATATCAAGTAGATACATCAACTGACAGACACAGACACACAGACACAGAGACACAGACACACACAGACACACTCCCAGTGTCTGGCTGAGGTTGAATTCCCCTCACCCCAGGAGTGTCAGGTGAGTCCTCCCCCTGCTGGAGGACAGCAGGCCGGAGGGTTGGAGGGAGCGTCTCAGGGAGAGGGTAACCATTCTTGCGTGCCACAATAAGGTGAAAGGCCGTGCAGAATTCAGAGAAGATGAGAGCTCCATCTCGATCAACATCACTCAGTTCCCTGGTGAAAAATCCACTATTCACTATTTTGCTAAAAGAAGCAGCAGACAGGTGTATTTCATAAGAGAACCTTAGTGCAGTGAGTAAGTATTCACCCTCTGGACTTTTTCCATATTTTGTTGTTTTACAACCTCACTTTAAAATAGATTTAATTTATTTCACTGATCTACACAAAATAATAGCTCATGACGTTTTGTAAATGAATATCGTTGTTTTTATAAGGTCACTGAATTGCAATTCCACACTGTGTGGATTAGGCTACCAACTCAGCAAATGTAAATATTCTCTAGATCCTGATAACTCCCCAGTCTCTGCCCCTATGCTGCATCACTTGAATCCATTGTTGCAAACACAATTATCAATGATAAATAAATAGATCTTCATTAAGGGATTCTTTCTGGCCACTCTGTTATATATGTTGTAATGTGACTGATGATCTTGTCCCATCGGCTGTGCTTTTTCCTCTCCAGTTCAACTTTATAGATTTTTGTAGACCTCCCCAGACCTCAGTGTAGCAATCCTGGGCAGTTTTGTTCCTCTCCATTTGCTACATTTGTAATACAAATCAGAGACCCTATAAAAATATTCAGAAATTCCATTTCATTCCAACTATTATCCTTACACTCAGTTGGACTCATTTGAACTTGTTGAAGACATTTCTGCATTTGAGCTAATTTTAGGAGTGAATACATATTGATTAGTAAAAATTAACATCATTTTCACTTTGACATTATGGGTATTTTGTGTATATCAGTGACAAAAAACATAAATTACATCTATTTTAAAGTCAGGTTGTAACACAACAAAATGTCGAAAATGTCCAGGGGGTGAATACTTACTGGAGACACTGTAGGCGCTATGAAGGTCATCATCAATACAAAACAATATAGCAAAATGTGTCACTGACCTCAGCTACACACATTATAATACACAACACCATCAGAAGAAAACAACAACATGGTTTTACTGCAATTTTACAATGACGTGGACCACAGTACAGTTCAATAATGCCAGAAAACAAGTACAGTAAATACTAAAATCTTCAACAACAGCGACCAAATTCCTGTGCTGTTACACGGAACGAGTGTCTTGTTTCAGCCCCCTCAAGAGAGCACGAGCAGGGACAAGGAGACAAGGACACAGCCTGCCATTGATGTTTGCTGAGTCACAGAGAAGGTGCTGTGTCACTTGGACACTACACTGTGCATGCTGCTGTGGCCAGTCACATTTTGCCATCACAAAATGGACCAAGCGAGGCTAATCTGTACTCACCAAATATGAGATAGTTCTGGTATCGGAAGCTTTGACTTTGTGAAGAAGTTCTTTGCGACAGTTCCTGAAAGAGACAAGAGATAATAATTTTGAATATTGAGCATCAGTAGCAGATCATGCATGGAAAAACAATTCGCCTCCCTTTCCTTGAAGTGTGTGCTTGTCCACTACCCACACTGATTTAAAAGCATATGACTGGTATAAGTTCATGGTTACACCAGTCCTATGCTTTTAATGATCCATGTGGGAGTAGTGAACAAGTGTACACTTGAGGGAGAAATGGTGGTGGAGTGAGAGGAAGGAAGGGTGTCCTACCCAGGATGAGAGCTCCCAGGTCAGGCTGCAGGGTTCTGAACTGGTTGGTGTAGTACTCCCGCTGTTCCGCTGTGATCCTCCAGGGGTCATCAGAATAGTCCTCCACACCACGCTCCTCCAGCCTCTCCACTGACGGGACCTAGAGATGTGAGACAGACAGGAGTGGGCTCATCAGATCCAAACTGTCCTGGCTTGAATATTTTCCTTTCAGATTGTTCTCTGTTTCAGCTACAGAATCATTTTTATTGCCAAGTATATTTGCACATACATGAAATTGACTTGGTGAGGTTGGTGGACATAAAAAAACAACAATATATAAGCAAAAATAATTTAAAAGACAATGGCAAAAAGAGCAATAACAATAATTATGTTGTAGGGACCGCTCCCTAGCGGAGCAAAGTATTCCTAATTCACGGCGTTCCAGCCTTGTAACAAAGCATTCTTATATGTTGGTGTTGACTCAATCACCCAGGCTGCTTAGCGGGTGATATGACGGGATATAAGTGGGACAGAGTTGAATGAATGGTTGTTGTCAGTACGCATGCAGAGAGTGAGAATAAAGCACATGATTGTTTTTCTACCGGCAAACCGACTACATCGTCCTGTTATTGACGTCACTCCTACATTGGTGACCCTGAATTTCTCTCGAACGTTTTCGGAGATCATTGAACATGACAACAAACGCAGTTTCACTCAAGCTGCCCGAGTTTTGGGAACAAAATGCCATAGCATGGTTTGCACAAGCTGAAGCTCAATTCGCCCTCAGAGATGTTACCGTGGATAATACCAAATACTACTACGTGGTAGCAGCTCTTACCAATTCAACGGCAGCGAGAGTGGTGAGTCTTATTGAAAACCCACCGGCACAGCACAAATATGTTACCTTGAAGGCACACCTCATCGATACTTTTTGTCTGTCTGAATCTGAACGTGCACGCCAGCTCCTCTCTCTCCCTGAGCTCGGTGACACAAAACCCTCTGAACTGATGGACCACATGCTAGCTCTGCTGGGCGACCATCAGCCGTGTTTTCTTTTTAAAGAGCTTTTTTTGCAACAGTTGCCAGACCAGGTTCGTTTTCTATGGCTAATTCAATCAAAACAGACTTTCGTCAGCTAGCCAAGGAAGCGGATATATTTTTCTCAGCTGGGAAGAGGTGTTTTACAGCCACCATGGATGAGTATCATGGGTTCCAACCACTGTCCATCTCCGCTACTGCTGTGGCCCGCCGGGTGAGGCCGGCGGGGTTGTGCTTTTACCATGCAAAATTCGGGAACAAAGCTAAGAAGTGCCTACCACCATGCAACTTCAGTGTGTCGGGAAACGCACAGGCCGCCACTCATTAGCAGCTGTGGGTGCCGGCCATTCTGCAGGCTTGCTGTACGTCACTGACTCCCTCTCTGGCCGCCGGTTTCTATGTGAAACGGGGGCCCAGGTGAGCGTGCTGCCTGTATCGGCAATAGACATTAAAACAGCGAAACGAGGGCCCTCCCTTGAGGCTGCCAATGGCAGTGCAATCGCTACCTTCGGCAGGCGCACTGTGGGTTTGTGTTTTGCTGACCAGCGTTTTACCTGGAGTTTTGTGTTGGCCAAAGTGTCTACTCCCCTCTTAGGCGCTGACTTTCTCTGCGCTAACAGCCTCCTGGTGGACGTGGGGAACCGCCGACTCGTCAATGCTGAGACGTTCGGCTCCTTGTCATGTGAGCGCAGTGACGCAGCCACAATGAAGCTGTCCAGTGCTGTCTCGCCGGCTGATGAGTTCTCCCCTCTTCTATTGGAGTTCTCAGACATCACAACACCTACCTTCTCGGCCGCTGCCACCAAACACGGCGTCATGCATTACATCTCCACGGAAGGCCCACCAGTGCATGCCAGGGCCCGTCGCCTCGACCCACACAAGCTCACCATCGCGAAAGAGGAGTTTGCAGCCATGGAGACACTTGGCATCATTCGCCGTTCTGACAGTCCCTGGGCCTCGCCTCTCCATCTCGTTCCCAAGTCCAACGGAGGCTGGCGTCCGTGCGGCGACTACCGGCGCCTAAATGATGTCACCACACCTGACCGTTACCCCGTTCCACACATTCAAGACTTTTCAGCCCATCTAGCGGGCGCGTCTATTTTTTCTAAAGTGGATTTGGTACGGGGATACCACCAGGTGCCAGTTAGCCCTCAGGACGTCCCTAAGACAGCGGTTATAACACCATTCGGACTGTTTGAGTTTTTGAGGATGCCGTTTGGCCTCAAGAATGCCGCCCAGACCTTTCAGAGATTGATGGACGCCATGCTGGGCAACCTGCCTTTTGTGTTTGTCTACCTAGACGATATCTTGATAGCCAGCACGTCCAAGGCAGAGCACCTATCCCACCTCCGTCTCCTCTTCAGTCGCCTCCGGGAACATGGATTAATCATCAACCCAGCAAAGTGCCAGTTTGGACTGCCTGCCATGGATTTCCTCGGCCACCACATCACTACTGCTGGGGCGGTCCCGCTGCCATCAAAGGTGGACGCTGTGCTGCAGCTCCCACGCCCTACCAGCATTAGAGCTTTACAGGAGTTCCTGGGAATGGTGAATTTCTACCATCGATTCATCCCTCAGGCTGCCCACCTAATGCGCCCCCTGCATGGGGCTCTCAAGGGCAAGACCCCTAAGCACATCATCGAATGGTCCGACGAAATGTCAAAGGCGTTCTCAGACACCAAGGAAGCCCTCGCGAGCGCGACCATGCTGACTCACCCCGTGCCTGAGGCTTCCGTGGCCTTGACAACTGATGCCTCAGATTATGCTGTCGGAGCCGTTTACGAACAGCTGGTCAAGGGGGTTTGGCAACCCCTGGCATTTTTCAGCCGACAACTCCGCTCCAGTGAGCAAAAATACAGCACCTTTGACCGAGAGCTCCTCGCCCTGTACTTGGCAATCAGGCACTTCCGGTTCCTGCTGGAGGCTCGTCCATTCACGGTTTTTGTGGACCACAAACCGTTGATTTTTGCCATGGCTAAGGTGTCGGAGCCGTGGTCTGCCAGGCAGCAGCGTCATCTGGCTTATATCTCAGAGTTCACTACAGACATTCGGCATGTGGCGGGAAAGGACAACCCCGTAGCTGACTGCCTCTCTCGTGCCACTATCGGGGCTGTCCATCTCGGCATCGACTACGCCCGTATGGCTGCGGATCAGGCTTCGGACCCAGACAACCAGGAATACAGGACTAAAGTTTCTGGCCTCCAGTTGGCGGACATCCCCTTCAGCGACGACGGCACGACGCTGCTTTGTGACGTGTCCATGGAGCAGCCGCGCCCAGTAGTTCCACATGCTTGGAGACGGCAAGTTTTCGAGGCCATACATAGCCTCTCACACCCAGGCAGGAAACCTTCGCAGCGCCTGATTGCAGCGAAATTCGTCTGGCCCAGGATGAAGGTTGACATTGGTGGGTGGGTCAGGACCTGCGTACCATGCCAACGGGCAAAGGTCCATCGTCATGTTAAGGCCCCGCTGGAGCGGTTCACGGTCCCTGAAAGACGCTTCGACCACGTCAACATTGATCTGGTGGGTCCCCTTCCCGCCTCCAGGGGGTACACTCACCTTCTGATGATGGTGGACAGAACCACCCGTTGGCCAGAGGCCGTCCCACTGACGGAGACTACCACAGTTGAGGTGGCCCGCGCATTCATCGGCACCTGGGTCGCCCGGTTTGGGGTCCCCTCAGACCTGTCCTCTGATCGGGGGGCCCAGTTCACTTCTGGCTTATGGACTTCCATTAGTCAGCAGCTGGGTGTCTCCCTCCACCGCACTACGGCTTATCACCCACAGGCTAATGGCCTGTGTGAACGTTTTCACCGGTCCATGAAGGCTGCTCTTAAAGCCGATCTCCGGGGCGGCGGCTGGGTCGACAGGCTTCCTTGGGTGATGCTGGGACTCCGTACTGCACCTAAAGAGGACCTTCTTTCATCCTCTGCTGAGCTGGTGTACGGCCAACCCCTCCGGGTTCCGGGGGATTTCCTCCCTTGTGCTACGGTCCCCTGGTCAGCACCAGAACAGCGA
Source organism: Nansenia antarctica (assembly GCF_963989245.1). NCBI lineage: Eukaryota > Metazoa > Chordata > Actinopteri > Argentiniformes > Microstomatidae > Nansenia > Nansenia antarctica. Next base: position 91,605,404 of record NC_137674.1, on the reverse strand, counting down.
AGTGCTCTGCTGGACAAGGCCAAGTCGTTCCGGCCAATCCCTACCTCATGCCACGGCGTTCCTAAAGTACGTGTCCCGCCTGATCTGAAGGCATCGGGGTATGTCTTCATCCGCCAAGACGCCCATCGAGCCCCCCTGCAACCGCCCTATGATGGTCCCTACCGGGTCGTGGAGACAGGCGACAAATTCTTTATTATCGACATGGGGGGTAGTAAGGAACGCATCTCGGTGGATCGCCTTAAGCCAGCTCATCTGGACTTGGACCGTCCCGTCGAGGTGGCCCTCCCGCCCCGCCGCGGTCGCCCCCCTGTTAAAACAGCCCCGACCCTAGCTCCTGCAGACCCCCTGCCCTGCCTTCTGAGGCCGGCCAAACGTTCGCCTGTGGTTTTTCCCCTGCCTCGGTCTCCTGTGCCTGCTCAAGGGCGCCAGAGTCGCTTTGGGCGAGTTATCAGAGTCCCTGACCGTTTTTTGGGGCCGGTTCTTGTGAATTCTGGGGGGACGTGTGTAGTGACCGCTCCCTAGCGGAGCAAAGTATTCCTAATTCACGGCGTTCCAGCCTTGTAACAAAGCATTCTTATATGTTGGTGTTGACTCAATCACCCAGGCTGCTTAGCGGGTGATATGACGGGATATAAGTGGGACAGAGTTGAATGAATGGTTGTTGTCAGTACGCATGCAGAGAGTGAGAATAAAGCACATGATTGTTTTTCTACCGGCAAACCGACTACATCGTCCTGTTATTGCCGTCACTCCTACAATGTCATATCATATAATGTCCATCATTTGGACCAGTGGTTCCCAACCGGGGGTACGCGGACCCCTAGGGGTACGTGAGGGGATTGCAGGGGGTACGTGGAAAGATTTGGAATTATAATTTATTTCCCTTTCCCAAAAAATAATTAAATATAGTCGTTTCATAAACCTGTTGTTAAAATGGTACGCTGCAACTTAAGTTCCTCCCCGACAGGTAATGACTGTAACACAAGCGGTAGTCACGTCACATTTAAATCACGTTCATTTACGTTCATTTACGCGCGCACGTCAGCTAGGCCTGTCAGTATACCGCAAAGATGGACAGATGGCTAAAACGACCAGCTACAGTAACGGTCAGATCAGAGGCAGATCAGACGGTCAGATCAGAGGAAGATCAGACGGTCAGATCAGAGAAAAAAAGAAAAAAAGGACCCCGCTATTATTTGGAAACATATGTTTTGTGGGGATTTACATGTACATCGGCTGATCCACCACAGCCACAGTGCTTTTTCTGCGGCGAAGTCCTGGCTAATAATTCAATGAAGCCAGCCCATTTACAACGACACCAGAGCACCAAACACCAAGCAACTGTTGGTAAAACTGACGACTTTTTCAAGCGAAAACTGTCAGAGTTCAAGTCAAGTCAGGCTACACTGAAAAAAGCGGCAAGTGTGTCAAGCAAAGCACTGGAGGCGTCCTATGCTGTTTCATTACTAGTGGCTAAGTCAAAAACCCCACATTCAATCGCCGAAGATCTGATTTTGCCTGCCGCTATGATTTTGGCTCAAACTATGCTGGACAAGAAAGCAGCTGACACGCTCAAGTTGGTACCATTATCTAACAATACCGTCTCCCGTCGGATTGATGATATGTCCATAAATATTGTCGGACAAGTGGTGGATAAAATGAAGCAAGCAGGTCAGTTCGCTTTGCAATTAGATGAAATGACCGACGTTAGTGGGGAGGCTCAGCTGCTGGCTTTTGTGCGTTATAAAGAAGAGTCGGACATAAATGAGCATATCTTGTTTTGCAAGACGCTGCCAGGAAAGACAACTGGCGAGGAAATATTTCTGATTATTGACAGCTTCTTCAAAGACAACGATCTGGAGTGGAAATCCTGCAGTCACATCTGTACCGATGGAGCGGCAGCAATGACGGGCAAGGTGCGTGGGCTGCTTGGGCGTGTGATGAAGGTGAACCCCGAAATTAAGTGGATGCACTGTATTATTCACCGGGAGGCACTCGCCAGCAAAAGGATGAGCCCCGAGTTAAGTGCAGTTATGGATGACGCAGTTAAGGTGATTAACTTCATTCAGTCCCGGCCAATGAACCACAGACTGTTTCAAACTCTTTGTCATGACAGCGGGTCAGAGCATGAGCAGCTACTGCTTCACACAGACGTTCGCTGGCTGTCTCGTGGCAAAACGCTGCTGCGGCTCTATGAATTGCGCATCGAGGTGTTTGCTTTCCTGACAGAAAACGACCACCCTCTTGCAGCCCTGTTTGAGGATGCAGTGTGGGTTGCGCAGCTGGCATATCTTGCTGATGTCTTCACTAAGCTGAATGAGCTCAACCTTTCACTTCAGGGCAAGTACTCACACATCCTTAACATGTATGACAAAGTGAATGGATTCATAAAGAAGATTAAATTATGGGAGAGGAAATGTAAGGATGGAGATGTGAGCTGTTTCCCACTGCTTGATGGCCATCTCGCCACCACTGATGCTGACAGAGGTCCTGTGGTGAAAATAGTTAAAGCACATCTGTCCAAACTTGACACTGACTTCAACCAGTACTTTCATGACATTGAAACAAAGTCAGAAAAACTGGACTGGGTGAGGAACCCATTCAGAGTGAATGACAGGAGCAGCAGCAGCCTTCCTGCAAGCCTGCAGGAAAATCTGATGGACATGTCCTCTGATCGTGGGTTGAAGATGGCACATGCTGACAAGTCATTGACAGAGTTTTGGTGTGATGTTGAAAAGGAATATCCAGTGCTGGGAAAGTGTGCATTGAATGAACTTTTGCCTTTTGGATCTACATATATGTGTGAAGTGACCTTCTCAGCTTTGACCCACATCAAAACCAAGCCAAGGAACAGACTGAGTGTGGAGAGCAGCCTGGTGACTGCTGTTGCCACACTGCCTCCAGAACTGTCAAAGCTTATAAAAGAGAAGCAACCTCAAGTGTCTCATTAAAGCTCAACTGATGAAAAAAAGAATTGCAACTGCTACTGGGTGAGTCTATTTTTCACAATGGTGTAAATATCTATGTATTAAAGGGGAGTGGTTCAAATGATTTCATTAATAATCAGTAGAGTTAGATAAGAAGTTTAAGTGTGTGTGTGTGTGTGTGTGTGTGTGTGTGTGTGTGTGATAAGTTTTATCCTGTCTCATCTTGTCTGTTTCCTCTCCCCATCAGTCAAGACTCTGGGATGAGAAAATGATGACATCACTGCACCTCAGACAGAAGCCAAAGAGGAGCAGGAGAAAGGGAAAAGAAACAGATATCAAATCAAATTCATTATTATTTATTATTTATTTTTCTATTTTCAGTGAGTGTGTGGGCATGTGGTAACAATTAACCATTGAGGTGGCCAGGTGGCACATGTATTGGCCAATTAGCTCATGTAGTCTAATTTTGAATGGCAATGTTTTGAAATGGCAAACATGTGACTTTATGTCAGATTGTTGTGTGCAGAAAACCGTGTTCAGTGCATTTAAAAAGTGCCATTTTGAAAAGCAAAATGTGTGTAAAGCAGAAAATGTGTTTAGAGTTTTGGAGACATGAGAAGAGGTTTTGCTCTCTGTGTGTCAGTAATAAATGTTATATTTGCAAGTTAGAGTTTAATTGATTTTTTTGGGAAATAATCAACACGCATGAGTGAGGGGGTACTTCTGGCATGGCAAAACAGCTCAAGGGGTACACAAGACAAAAAAGGTTGGGAACCACTGATTTGGACTATTGGATTATATTATTTTTTCCCCCCATTAATTTTTTGTGACCTGAAATGGAATATGATATGATATGGAATGAAATATCTATGTGTAAGATATTATTACTCACTAGGCCATCCTGAGCTGTGCTATTCTGTGCTGGACCACTATTGGCGCTTTTCCACTACTGACCCGAACCGGGCCGCATTTGTATCCGAGCCGTGCCGTGCCGTGCCGTACTTTGAGAAACGCTTCTCCATTATACGGAGCGACCCGGGACAAGGAGGAGTTACGTGTCATAAGATTCCCCCCCCCCCCCCCCCCGATTCCCCCCCCCCCCGCTATACAGATCAGCGGGGGGAAATGCGTGTCTCCTGACACGTTGAGCACTGTGCTTTTTTTGTTGGTGAACTACCGTAATAAGCCTAAAAAAGTTCAACTATTCAAAAAGTGCAACTTCTCTGCTTTCAGAAACTGTTTGAATTTTTTAGATTGGGCATATAGTTCATGAATTACGGTAGTTTGAATCCGCTGTAGACAGCAAGACTATCGGCATTAGTCAAATACATGCTCACATCAAGTCATCCGCTCACTGCTGTCCATCAAAAATGGCACATCCATCAATAATATTACACAATAACAACTGCTCTGATTAGATTGCTTAGATTGTTTAATACATCAACGGGGGGAAAAGCGAGATGAACTCGCGAGTTTCATGCTTCCTCCATTGAACGGAAAGTCCTATCTATCCCATTCAAAGTGTTTTAGCCTTCCCCCTTTCCACTGGTAATAAGGAATTGGCAAGAATAGATCGATATAAATAGATCAACATAATGCAGCACTATCATGCACAGATCAGCCTTAAAACATGTAACGTTAGATATATAACGGTGCGACGTATTTCTACGGAAAGGCTGACTGACTTGTGGCTCATTCAATCTCCGCGTTCGTTATAGATAAGCTTGCAGCAGCGGGTGAACTCCCGGTTCATTGAGTTTACGATTAAAAGCATATCTTCTCGGGGTGTCAGCGTGGTGGTTCAGGGATCAAAATGACCGTATACCGATGGTGAAGTTAGCAAAGGAGTATTGTGTTTGTACCACCTTCATAGCCGGTGTTATTCACGGGCAAAGACGGTGCCCGGAGGCACCCTTTGCGGGTTAATAACTGTGGTTTACCGTGGGTTAGGATAACAATTCAAACGTGTCCGGATAGGGGAGAGGACAGGGAATCTGAAACCATTTGAATGGTGTCGATACGACACTGCTATCACGGTCGACACCGACATTATTTATATATACATATGGATGTTACCTGCCTGTTACCTGCCGCTTTCAGTTCTACAGGACATCGCCATAATAGCGATTTTTTGTTATGCTTGTTGTAAATAAAAGTTCTATGATGCATTGAAATGACATTAAACTAAGATAATACGATGGTTATCATAATTTTTCAAATCTTTATTAATACGTTATTACAGAAACAGTAAGTGACATTTTCCTAGAGCGAAATCTGTTGTGGTATTTAAAAATGGCGGTTAGTGATGAAATCTATGAACATGGGATGACGATTTCCATTGACCAATCAACGGTGTGCACTGTGCAGCGTCACACGTCACACGCAGCCTGGCAAAAAGGTTCCGGCTCTCAAAAAGGTTCCTGCCCTCGAAGGGTAGCTAAAGAAGCGTGCCGTACCGCGCCGTGCTGATCCAGGCCGACAAATGGAAAAGCGCCAAAGAAGCAGGCCAGCCTGGGCTGACCCGGGTCAGCACCGTAGTGGAAAAGCACCATATGGGACCAACCTGAACTGTGCTATCCTGTGCTGGACCACTATGGGCGAACCTCAGCTGTTGGTATTGCACTGCCTGCTTTCATTTCACATTGCCCATTACAGCCCTATTAGGGCCGGAGCTGAAATACAAAAATATCCATTATGAATTACCACCACAGAGTGGACAAGTCGGTTGGACAACCTCATGATTCCCCAGATTTAGACATTGTCATGAATACCCCCACTGCAAGGGTACAAGCAGGCTAGCACCATACACTACATAGGCAAAAGTATGTGGACACAGTTATGGTCTGGGGCTGTTTTTCATGGTTTGGGCTAGGCCCCTTAGTTCTAGTGAAGGGACATCTTAATGCTACAGCATACAATGAGATTGTGGAGAATTGTATGCTTCCAACTTTGTGGCAACAGTTTGCGGAAGGCCCTTTCCTGTTTCAGCATGACAATGCCCCAATGCACAAAGCTAGGTCTATAATGACATGGTTTGCCAAGTTTGGTGTGGAAGAACTTGACTGGCCTGCACAAAGCCCTGACCTCAACCCCATCAAACACCATTGGGATGAATTGGAACACCGACTGCGAGCTAGGCCTTCTCGCCCAACATCAGTGCCCAACCTCAGTATCACTCTTGAGGCTGAATGGGAGCAAATGCACGCAACCATGTTCCAAAATCTTGTGGAAAGCCTTCCCAGGAGAGTAGAGGCTGTTATAGCAGTAAAGGGGGGACCAACTCCATATTAATACCCATGATTTTGGAATGAGATGTTCAATAAAAACATATATCTGTGTGATGTTCGGGTGTCCACATACTTTTAGCCATGTAGTGTATGTTGTGGGTCCAGCTAGGCAGCTTTTATCAACCTGAACTGTGCTGACAAATGCAACATGAAAAAAACCCATCTGTGCCAGCAAAGTACAGCTTGGTACAGCCTGGTGAAAGTGGCTAATGTGTGGGCTAAAGCTCACCAGCTCTACCAATATGGCTCTTCATAGTCAAATATCATAGGAGGATTTACACATATAAGTGATACTCTGGCCTTACCCGAGCAATGGTTGGCTGATCTAGAGAGGGCTTGGTCCCGTAGTGACTAGGGGAGGAGTTCTCCTGCTGGGCGGGGGTGGGCCTTAATGAGTGTTTATTCTCATACGCTAAGGACAAAGGAGAGAGCACACTGCAGTAGTCTTATTGGACAAGGGCAGACTGGAGAGCACATATTCATACGCCAAATAACAAGTATTTTCCTTGTCCTCTGTCCTCGTCTCCTTCTCAAAACACTTTGGAGAAGAGGTTCTGAGGGGAGGATCCTTTGATCTTCTCCTACAATGTGTTGAGAAGGAGGAGAGGACGTGAGGAATCAAGGAGAGATTGTGCAGGTTTAGCCATAGGCTGGATGGAGAAAAGAAAGAGCACTGGATAATTCTTATAGGCTGGGGATGAACGCAGGGGACAGTGGACTTAAAGTCCATATTCACAGCAAATTTAACATGAGTTAGGGTTTTGAACAATTTGAACGCCAATATGTGAAATGTGAAAACAACAGACAGACTGAGAGGAGAGCACAGATAAAAAGGGAATGACAAGACAGAAATGAAATCTGCTCTATAAAGGCTTGATGTTGAGACATAGTTAAAACATGTTAATAACATTTACATGTGTGACGCCTGGGGGTTTGCTCTCTTTCTGTAGCGATCCTTGGGCACCCTCCACCGGCAATCTTGTGTATTGTTCTGGTTAGTCTGGCTATTATCTGTAATTTTGTGCACCTGTTCCTTGTTACCTCCCTGGTGTATATGCTCCCAATTCCCCATTGTCTTTGGCTGTGTTCGAAATGGTATACTAGCATACTGCATACTAGCATACTCAATGAGTATATACTGCATACTGCCTACTAAATTCATAATAAGTATGTGAAAACCAGCCGACCGTTTACACTGCACTATGCATACTGCCTTCCAGAATGCATTTTGCCCCGGCCGGAGCTGGGAATTCAAATTCCTCTATTTTAAACCTCCATTGGCTAAAGCCCAATTTATCCTTCTGCGTCGAATTTACGCGCGGCTACGCCGTAGCATACGCAAGGACTCTCCCAATTTATACTTCTGCGTCGCGTTGATCCGCTCCGTTGGAACAGTGTACTCATAGTGGCATAATCGCGATTTTTCTTGTTATGCTTGTAAAGAAAATGTCCATAATGCATTGAAATGACATTAAACTAAGATAATACGATGGTTATCATATAAAATCTAATCTTTATTAATAAGTAATTACAGAAAAGGTAAATGACATTTCTGTCATGGCTTCCGCATTCCTACGAGAGAGTCGGAATGTGACGCAACTAAGCGGACCAATCATAGTTCTTATAGATTACTTTACATTAAATATGTCTATCATAAATATCATTTAAACCCAACAAACAGCCATGGGGAACAGCCATCATAGCCCTGTAACTAATAATTTATTTCTAAATAAACAGGATTGTACATCTCGTAAATGTGAATCGCGCTCCTTATAGGAAGGCTGTGCCTGACGCTTCCATAGGGCGCTCCGTTGGAACGGTGTACTCAAAGCGGCATAATAGCGATTTCTTGTTGTAAATAAAAGTTCTATGATGCATTGAAATGACATTAAACTAAGATAATACGATGGTCATCATCATTTTTCAAATCTTTATTAACAAGTAATTACAGAAAAAGTAAATGACATTTCTGTCATGGCTTCCGCATTTTGGCCTACGAGAGAGTCGGAATCATATCGGAATCATGTGCTACCAAGCTGACCAATCACAGTGCTTACGGTTGCGTAGGCATGGCTGCATAGTTACATTTTTGGAGAGGTGCGCGTCAACCTACGCCGTAGGCTGCGGGCCTACGCAAGCAACGGCGTAGGCTAAGCCGTCGATTTTACGCAGAAGCATAAATTGGGCTTTAAAGCTGTAATTTTGGCTTTACAAGTGTTAACATGTCATTTTATGAAGTTTTAATATGTTTTCAGGCGAGAAAGTAACCACATATATTCCCAAAATGTGTCCAGTTTATCAAAATAACCTGTTTATATATCTGATCTGACGTTTTTTTCTGTTCGCTAGCTACATTAAGGCTGCGTTCGTAAATTCGCCCTGGAAATCTGATCAGCACTCATGGAATGCCTCTGTGTGCTCCGGCGCTCTCAGAGCGAATTTACGAACGCACCCTGCGTTGCTTACATACCTTCACTTACGGAGTTCGACAGAAACATATCGTAATAACGTATCATGGGCTTGCTGCAGCAAGCACAATATAACCAACTTGTCCGTCTGAAGCTACAATATTGGGATCATTCGTGATTGGGCTACAAGCAGTCAAATACTAGGCGAACGTGTGTGTAAGACATGAATAAACTTGGATTTCATATTTGCATATTTGTAATCATGACGACGTAGACATGTCTAAGAGTGCATTTCACCATGTTAATTCCCAGTATAGTGAAAATACCACCGCTCATCCGTGATCAGACTTAGCTGGGGTGCTGCAGCTGAAGAGTATCAAATAGAGTGCAAAAAAGCAGCATCTGCACACTCAAATCTGTGCAAAAAACGATGTTTATTGCAAGCTTTCGGTCCCCAGGCTATCGGACAATGTAAACAACAGCTAAATGACGAGTTTGTATGACGCAGTTTGACGAGGCTGAAAGCGCACAGGGTTGCCAGATGGGATTGACAATTTACAGCCTAAACTTTCTATAACCTCTAAATCCAGTAGCCCATTCGGCGGTAACCCGCCCCATCTGGCAACCCTGGACGTGCAATGCATTTTGGGGATTCAGTACCCCAGAATTGTCCAGTCGTATCATACTTAAATAATTCAGAAAATATAGTATATATACTACATTTCTCGCATACTGCACAGTGTGAACGCTCTCGCATACTCAAATCCACGTCATATCTAGTATGAGTAGTATGCTAGTATGCCATTCCGAACACAGCCTTTGTCAGATGTTGTCTCTCTGTGTCATGTGAATTGGACGTGCCTGTCTTTTGAAGCCTTAGCTAACCAGGTTGGTTGTTAAGTATTGAGTCTTCCAACAGGGAACAAAACATGTCGAGCACGTAACGGTTTGAGTTGGGCTGTTCATTCTCATACGTTCTGGATCCACTGCTATATGATTCCCGTCGTCGTGTTGACGGCCAACGACCCAGAAAGATGCCACAGAAAACACTGGGATCCATTGTAGGTCTGCTTTGCACCGGGACCTGTTTGGTACAGACAGACAGCAGTCACCATGAGTAGTCGCTTCTATCAGCGCACGGGCGCAACGGCGAGGATTATACCACATTTTCTTCTGTTCCTTCTATGGATTACGGATTTGTACATCAAATCACCACAGAACTTGCATCTTATGGAGAAGGAGTCAAACTTTGTTGGAAAAGGTGAGACACATAGCGACTTTTATCTCCACGCCGCAAAGAAATGTTTGGGCTTCGGAGCAACAACCATTCACACGACGCTGACGGCGGACCGGACGAGAAGAAACAAACCCCCGACAGGTAGAATGGACAGAAGAACCGTGATATGGCTCTATCTACTGCTCTCGGGAGACATCCAGCTGAATCCCGGACCAGTCGCAACCAGGCGGGCTTCACGTTTAGCCAGACAACAACTATATCTTTCCCAGGCAAATGCTACGAGCATAAACATTGACGCCATTGTCGACAAACCGGTTAGTTTGCCGGCAACAGCAGACTTCCAGGATTCAGACGTGGCTAGCAAAACAATGGGTAGATATGCTAATAACATTACCCCCCCACCTATCTTCCACCAACTAGCCAGGGAACACAGAGGCCTCCCCCACCCGGTGACGAACCCCCCCCCACCACCCGGTGACGAACACAGAGGCCTCACCCCCCCCTCCCCCCTCCCTCCCCCACCCGACGACGACCCCCCCCTTCTCCACCCGGAGACTCTACGACGAAACCGTTGAACAATGGGCGCCCCCCCCCACCCCCCAATCCTCAACGTGACGATGACCAAAATGGTGGTGACTATTTCCAAGTCAAAGACATAAACTCTCTATTTGGACACAGCAGTAAGGGCCTGCATATTGTTCACCTTAATGTGAACAGTCTTGTGCCTAAACTGGACCAAATCAGAGAAATGTTCCATGACAGCAAGGTTCATATTTTGAGCTTCTCTGAGACCAAGTTTGATGAATCCATCAAAGACCCAGAGATTGAAATAGTTAACTACACAGTCATCAGAAACGACAGGAACAGGTATGGGGGTGGTGTCTGCATGTACATTCACAACGATATTATCTTTAACACCCGTGATGACCTGAATCATGACAAATTAGAATCTGTTTGGGTTGAAATTATCTTTAACAAAGCAAAACCGGTGCTGGTTGGTTCTATCTACAGACCTCCCGATCAGAGTGATTTCTATGATATTCTTGAGGGGTGCATGGATGACGTTGACTGTGTGGAAAAGATTCTTATTGGAGATTTGAACACGGACATGCTCAGAAATGAAGCATCCGTTTTCAAATCCTTCACTAGGTTTTCTGAATTACACGGTCTCCGTCAACAAATTACCAAACCCACTAGGGTGTGTATTTCTACTCAAACCACCATAGATCTCATTCTAACATCGGATGAGTCCAAAATCTCCAAGAGTGGGGTTATTGTATGTGGGCTAAGTGATCATTACATGATCTTTTGCACTCGTAAAAAACAAAAACCCAAGGCTGGCGGTCATAAAACTATAACCACTAGATCCCTTAAATCCTATTCTAGTGAGGCCTTAAACCATAAACTGGAGAATCAAGACTGGTTTGATGAACTAAAATGCACACAGGTTGAAGAGGCATGGCTAGGTTTCAAAACCAAATTCCTAAATATTATTGACAGTATAGCCCCCATGAGAACCACCAGGGTTAAAACCCGATCGGAACCATGGATGAATTCGGACATTCTAAATGCTATGAAAGTCAGAGACCTAAAATGCTCTGAAGTTCAAAAATGCAAATCAAAATTAGTGAAACACTTAAACGAAGATCACAAAACCCACTTTGAGAAAATTAAAAAACAATGCAACAAACTATGCAATCAGGTAATTACCATGACCAAATCTGCTAAGAAAGAATACCTCGATAACAAAATCGAAGAAAACTTAAACAAACCACGTGACCTTTGGAAGCTACTTAATAGCCAACTAGGTTGCAGTCAAAAACTCAAAACCAGGTCTACAAACATCAGCATCAAATCTGGTGATTCTCTCCTTACAGACAAGCTGGATGTGGCTAAGTGCTTAAACACTTTCTTTACAACCATAGCCACTAAATTAGTTAACAATCTACCACCCCACTCAGGGCGTTATGGTGTAGAGCACATCCGTGAGTTCTACAATAAACTGGGTGTACGCAATGATGATTTTAAACTCTCCATGGTGTCAAACGATGAGGTGTTTAAAAAGCTAGGCGCTCTACACTCAGAAAAGGCCACGGGCCATGACAATATTCCAGCCAGATTTCTAAAAGACTCAGCTGCCTCCATTACCCCAATCATCACCCACATAATAAACCTCTCCATCAAACAGGGACACGTCCCCCTTGACTTTAAAATAGCAAGGGTAACCCCACTGTATAAAAAAGGAAGCAAATTAGACCCAGGCAACTACCGACCTGTTTCTATTCTTAATTCCATCTCGAAACTTATGGAAAAAATAGTTTATGAACAGGTCGATAGGTACCTTACCGAAAAAAAGCTGATGTATGAATTTCAATCAGGATTCAGAACATCCCATTCCACTGACACATGCCTTCTCTATTTGAACGACCACATCAACCATGAGGTGGACTCGGGCAAGTACTGCGGCATGGTCATGCTGGACCTCCAGAAGGCCTTCGACACAGTAGATCACCACATATTGTTAGATAAACTGAAAGCAATTGGGTTCGATAGAACATCGGTGAGCTGGATGCAATCCTACTTAGAGGGGAGGGAACAGGTGGTTAGTGTGAACGGAACACTGTCCCCCCCCCTCCCAGTGACCTGCGGCGTTCCACAAGGAAGCATTTTGGGACCTTTACTGTTCCTAATATATGTGAATGACATGTCATCAGCATGTGATTGCAATTTGTTCCTGTTCGCGGATGACTCGGCTCTGCTGGTCTCTGACAGGGACATATTGCAGGTGGAAAAAGCGCTAAGCACTGAAGTGAGTAGAATCTGCATCTGGCTAGCTGACAATAAACTATCAATACACCTAGGTAAAACTGAAACCATCCTATACGGATCCCCATCTAAACTCAGAAAGGCTGAAAATTTTAAAATAAAAGTGGGTAACATTAATATCACAAGAAAAGAGGATATTACATACCTGGGCTCCATCTTAGAGGCAAATCTTTCCGGAGATAAAATGGCAGCAAAAGTAATCAAAAAAGTGAACCAAAGAACTAGATTCTTGTACAGGATATCCTCACTTGTCAGTAAAAACACACTGAGGACCCTATCAGGAGCTCTCATTCAATGTCACTTCGACTATGCCGTAACATCATGGTACTATAGAACCACAAAGGCCCATAAAACAAGACTCCAGACAGCCCAAAATAAACTGGTTAGGCTTCTGCTAGGCCTCAACCCTAGGACACATCTAACCGCTGCTCATTTTTTGAGCCTTGATTGGCTACGAGTAGTTGACAGAGTGCAGCAGCTTGCACTGGGCCTGGTCTTCAAGATACGCTACACCACAAAGACACCCAAGTACCTGTCAACATACTTCCAAAAAGTGAACAACGTCCACACATACAACACCAGAGGAAGCTCCACGAACCACGTTCAACCGCGTTGCACCACAAACAAGGGGTTAAACTCGTTTGCAAACTATGCAGTAAAAATGTGGAACGCCCTTCCTATAATCTTAAAGGAGTGCAAAACACTGCCCACCTTCAAAACCACTCTCAAAAAACATTTACAGGAGGCTGCAATCCGTAACTGGACCCTCTAAATCAAAAATCAGATTAAAAGACCCGAACTACCCACTGTACATACTTTGTGTTTTGTCCCCCGCCCCCACCTGTGGTGTATGTCCCCACCTGTCCTACCCGCTGTACATACCTTATGTTTTGTTGTATTGTTCTTCCCATGATGGATGTGTGGTTATCTTGTAGATAGTAATAGTTATTTGTCTGTATTATCTTGTAGATAGTACTAGCGTTTTTGTCTGTTTTACATGTAACGATGAATTGAGAATCAAGGACCCCAATTGAAATAAGCCAGTGGCTTTCTTGGGTTTTTATCCTGTTAGTTGACCTTGTATGTAATATGTACTTTCATGTACCTACTTCTGCAAATCTTCTAATAAAGTTTTCAATCAATCAATCAAAAAGTCTTGTTTTTGCTGAAACTTAACGTTTGTGATTGCCTTGTGCTCTTTATTATTTACATAGCTTTTGGAGACTGAGTATTCTCCCCTTTTATTTTTCGTATTATAGTGTGGTTATATTCTGTATTAGGGATGCTCCGATCTGGATTTTTGGGGCCGATACCGATCACCGATTTTTTTCCTCAAGATCAACCGATACCGATTTTTTTAAAAATACATAACTGTAGGCCTACTGACTGGATAGCCTACATATTTTTTGCTTTTTAGACAAAAGTTTTGATCCATTAGGCTCCAAGCAAACGCAGACCCATTTTTATGGCATAGTAAAAGTCTGGCCTATCACCCAGTTAGGGCCTGAAGCCCAAGTCAGTGATATGGCTGTATAAAAGACATCATAAACATGGCCTTCATGGTTTACATACTGTTACGTCCTCCTATGTTTTCTGTTCAGTTATCTGTCTTCCCCAGGAAAAAATAAAAAATAATAAATTTTAAAAAATCGGTTTTTGCGATCTGCCATTTTTGCCGATCACCGATCGAGTCATTTGGAGTGAAATCGGCCGATTTAAATCGGTGGCCGATAAATCGGAGCATCCCTATTCTGTATCCCTGAGTTTCCTCTAAGTAAAGAGAGACTTTATTTTGATTCTACAAACCTGCCTACTGCCTCCTTTGTTCTGCGCTGCACCTGGGTCCACACCATAGTAACTCGTAACAACATGGTGTTCATTTAAATTCACTACTCGCTTAAAGGGACACCTCGCCAATTTTGTGATATGACACTTTACAATAACAAGTTATCATAGTGAATGTAGACTGCGATATAGAAGATAGGCCCTATTCATAGAGGATAACATGTTATCATAGTGAATGTAGACTGTGATATAGAAGATAGGCCCTATTCATAGAGGAGCAGAATAACATGTTATCATAGTGAATGTAGACTGTGATATAGAAGATAGGCCCTATTCATAGAAGATAACATGTTATCATAGTGAATGTAGACTGTGATATAGAAGATAGGCCCTATTCATAGAGGATAACATGTTATCATAGTGAATGTAGACTGTGATATAGAAGATAGGCCCTATTCATAGAGGAGCAGAATAACATGTTATCATAGTGAATGTAGACTGTGATATAGAAGATAGGCCCTATTCATAGAAGATAACATGTTATCATAGTGAATGTAGACTGTGATATAGAAGATAGGCCCTATTCATAGAGGAGCAGAATAACATGTTATCATAGTGAATGTAGACTGTGATATAGAAGATAGGCCCTATTCATAGAGGATAACATGTTATCATAGTGAATGTAGACTGTGATATAGAAGATAGGCCCTATTCATAGAGGAGCAGAATAACATGTTATCATAGTGAATGTAGACTGTGATATAGAAGATAGGCCCTATTCATAGAAGATAACATGTTATCATAGTGAATGTAGACTGTGATATAGAAGATAGGCCCTATTCATAGAGGATAACATGTTATCATAGTGAATGTAGACTGTGATATAGAAGATAGGCCCTATTCATAGAGGAGCAGAATAACATGTTATCATAGTGAATGTAGACTGTGATATAGAAGATAGGCCCTATTCATAGAGGATAACATGTTATCATAGTGAATGTAGACTGTGATATAGAAGATAGGCCCTATTCATAGAGGATAACATGTTATCATAGTGAATGTAGACTGTGATATAGAAGATAGGCCCTATTCATAGAGGAGCAGAATAACATGTTATCATAGTGAATGTAGACTGTGATATAGAAGATAGGCCCTATTCATAGAGGAGCAGAATAACATGTTATCATAGTGAATGTAGACTGTGATATAGAAGATATATATATATATATATTCATAGAGGATAACATGTTATCATAGTGAATGTAGACTGTGATATATATATATATATATATATATATATATATATATATATATATTCATAGAGGATAACATGTTATCATAGTGAATGTAGACTGTGATATAGAAGATGTATATATATAACTGTATATATTGATCACTGGGATAACCTCGTGGAAGTTGTGTAGTATATTAAATCATCCATGTTAACAAATTAGAAATACTGCTAGAAAACTCATCAAAATTAGCACTATGGTTTATGCATTTGCTTTAGGGGTTGGAGGCCCAGGTTCATTTTCACCTATAGAGTTGTGTGCTAAATCCCCTGTTTGCTACAATATCTTTATTCCAGCACAGTGCTCAACCAAGTAACTAGGGTCTTGGAGGATTATTAGCCCAACTGATGTGTTAGCCGACAGATGGGCTAATAAAACAGTCCACTGACATCTATTACCTCTTTGAAGTGTAATAGAATTTCGTGTCCTAACTCTAATATCTAACTTAAAACATATTTTTCTGTATTGAATCAATATTTGTTTTGGATGTTTCTGTAAAGGCGCACAACCACTGAAAGAAGAAGCAATGTTGTGTACACAACATTTTTGTACTGGTGGATAGACCTTCTTGCACATATGTATAATTATATTTCATTAAATGTCATTATTGTTTCAGGTTAACTGCTGGGGGTTTTTGGCAGTTTTTTCTTTTTTTTACAGTAGACTATGTACAGTTATATTCAATGTGTAAGCTATTTTGCAATGATTCTGGAGACAAACCGTAGTCCTCTCTCTCTCCCCCCCAAGCACAAATACGTTTTTTTGATAAACGTGGATTTTTATATTCGTTTTGGGGGGTTTGTCCACACGCAAACAAGTTTTTGCCCCCTGAAAACGAACATTTTGAAAATCTCCGGCCAGAGTGAAGATTTTTTAAAAACGCTGTATATTCGCTGTATATTTCTGACGTGTGGACGAGATAGACAGAGTTTTTTTGTATTCGTCACGTCATCATGCACATAGATTTCTATGATCATGCGCACTGCAGCTGTTTGCTGTTCCCTCCAACGTCATATCCTGGCACCAGTAACTACAGGCAACGGTGGTCGAGGCTACACAAGCGAAGAAAATGGATGTGTACAAAGTGCTTCTAGTTCTTTCACTGTTAACTGGACTTTTAACCTGTTTACTGATAAATGCACAGTTAATGATCGAGAACATTGAGAGACAGAGGTGTCTGATTGGCCAGCGGGGCTATGGGGTTAAAATTATATCGCCGACTACTGGTGTGGAATGCTCAATGGCCGTCAAGGCCCTGAACACAGAAAAGGCCTAAGTTCTGGGCCCAGGACAGTCCGGACGGATTGTATGGCAGCTAGTGCTGAGGCACAAACATGTACATTTCAAGCCTGCAAACTGTGACACTTTAAAATAACGTGAAAAAATACTTTTGTGCAATATGACAACCCTAGTTGACTATCTGTGCAGTATAGTACAGTGGATTGTGTACATAGCCTTTATTGATGTAAACCAGCTCCTTACCTTCTTGTGATTTTATGCTTTTTCTAAAATGTTTTTTTTTTTCCCTTTCCTAACACCAGGGGAGCCACCCCTCCTAAATTTCGTTGTTTGGTACCTGTACTGTAGCAATGACAAATAAAGTCCATTCCATTCCATGACAGCGTTTTTATTGCGTTCATGTGTATGCATGTGGATACAGACATTTTTATAAACATGCTGGTGTGGACGGTAATATTTTTATATACGAGAAACATTTATAAAAAAAACGTATTGGTGTGGACAAGGCCTAAGACAGCAGTGGAGGGAGGAGGCTGTAACAATGGGGCTCTAACCTATCTCTTTATAGGTTAGTTCAAAGAAAGATGAATGTAGCAGTGAATTCACACTTTTGTGCCCTGCCTGCGAATTCTAAGCCCATGTGCACTAGGCCTCATACCACAAGGATGTCCTCTTGGTAAATGGTTTTCCTCTGGTGTCTATACAAGACGTCCCCGGGTGAAACCAACCCAAAAATATAAGGATGAATCATACTGAATTCTGTTAATTCCAAGAGAGCGCACACAACATAGGCTTACTGTACCATATTTTGGGTAATTTCTTCACTGTGGTATTGGTATTATGTTTAATTTACATTTACAGTGACATCGAACAGGCAGGGTGTGTTTAAAGTTCCAAAAAACATCATCCTTCCTAATAAAAATAAAAATATAAACCCTGAAATGGACTTGCACAGTGTTACACATTAACTGTTGTATTTCTGCATGCACAATTTGAAGAGGAATCTGCTAGAGACAGAAAGGCGAACACATCTGGCAGTAACAACATGTTTGTATGCAAAGCTGACGTGACGAAATTGATCTTTGAAAATAAAAACTGTGACTAAACTATTTTGACTTTCGTTGACGAGACTAAGACGAGACTAAAATGTTTGTGGTGGACTAACGGACATTCACATTTTTAATGAACTATCTTTTCGATTGCAGTGCATTCTTGGTTGTAGCCTGGTCTATCCAGCCTCCGCGCACTCATTCATTCATGCCCAGACGCGCTCGCGCACCCATTCATGCAAGAAGTGCGCCAAAGCAAACGGCTACACGATGGTTCAAGCACAAGTTCAAGCACAAGCAGTTGGTATTGGTATTTGGTACTGGAAGAAAGAAAATAATAGATATATGGACACAGTCGAGTTTTCGTCAACGAAAACTAGACTAAAACTAAGAAGGATAAAATTGACTAAGTGTGACTAAAACTAACATGCATTTTCATTTAAAGACTAAGACTAAATCTAAAATAGCTTAACACTGCTGCAGAGGCGGCTATTGCTCTTGATGCTGAAAAGGCTTTTGATAGAGTGGAATGGGGGTATCTATTTGCACTATTCAAAAGATTTGGTTTTGGCAATACATTTATCTCTTGGATTCAATTACTGTACACCTCCCCCAAAGCTAGCATTTGCACCAACAACTTTAGGTCCACCTATTTCCCCTTAGCACGAGGAACGAGGCAAGGGTGCCCCCTGTCTCCACTTCTATTTGCGCTAGCAATTGAGCCACTCTCCATCTCCCTCAGGACTTCACAGCTCTTCCGAGGTGTGTTGCGTGGGGATGCAGAGTACAGGGTCTCTCTATACGCGGACGATTTACTTCTATACATGTCTAACCCTGTCTCTGCTGTCCCCCATATACTCTCAATCCTTTAGAGCTTTGGTGGTTTTTCCGGGTACAGACTGAACTATAGAAAAAGTAAATTCTATCCTATCAACAATAGTGCTAAGCAAATCACACAAGCGGAACTACCATTTAATATCTCAGCTCAAGGCTTTAAATATCTTGGTATACAGATCACAAACTCATTCCCCTCTCTCTTTTCTGCCAATTTCTCCCCCCTACTTGATCAAGTAAAATCAGATCTCCAAAGATGAGGCAGTCTGCCTCTGTCCCTAGAAGGCAGGATACAGTCAATAAAGATGACGATACTCCCTAAATTCTCATACCTCTTCCAGTGCATCCCACTATTCCTGCCCAAATCATTCTTTGAATCTCTCGATAAAATAATTTCGACATTCATTTGGAAAGGCAAACAGCCCAGAATTAAAAAACACACACTGCAAAGAGGCCGTGACAATGGTGGCTTGGCTTTGCCTAATTTCATTTACTATTACTGGGCTGCCAATATTCAAAAGATAAATTACTTGCTTCACTCTCCTTTGATAGACTGGTGCTTGCTGGAAGCTGAATCTTGCTACATATATATGCTCCCCTCCTGCAATGATTTACTACAAATTGCCTATATCCCCCTCCAAATTTACCTGCAACCCAGCCCAGTGTTAGCTACCCTTAAGATTTGGGCCCAGTTTCATCTCCACTTTAAGTTTACAGACAGCTTATTCCCCCCCTCCACTTTGGATTCCGCCTTCTTGCTCTGGAAGGACAGAGGCCTTACAAACTTTTCGAACCTCTCAGACATAATGCACTTCCTAAAATTAGAAAAGATTAAGTTTAACCGTTCATTACATATTTTGAAAACCTGACAGCACTTCCTACAAACTGATACTTTTGTAACCAAGCAGTTTGTTGTCTGCCTTGGCCTCTGAGACCATGACGTTTCCAAATAAAACTGACACTAACTTACCTATGAATATATTGTAGCTCATGATCTGACGAGCCTGAATATGACTTATGTAAGCAGCACATTTTTCAGGGAGAAAAACAGAAATATTCATGCCTTTTTCAATGTACATTTCTATACTGGAATAAAAAATATTATTAAAAAAAAGAAAATAAGAAAGCTTGAATGTTACATACTGGACATTGAAAGGTAGACTCTGGGATGTCACATCATGCCATAAATTCACAACAACATTTACCAAAGATATTTAGAGTAAATAAAGATGTGAACAACGGAAGGCATTCATAGTTGATCGTTTCTTGATAGTCTCAGTTTTGAAATGATCTCTGGTAGCATTGCTCTGCTCTTTTCCCATTGACGTTATATATCAGAGTCTACCTTTAAAAGGGTCTTAAAAAGTCTTGACAAATGTGAGAAATGCAAGCTAAGCCTATGTATGTATTTTAATTAAATACACATTATGCCACCTGTATTTTGTAGTTTATTTGTCATACATTGGTCTTTAGACCAAATCTTTTGTAACATACTTTTTAATGTATCTCTGTCCAGACCTCACTCTGAGTTCGTTAGTAAATAGGGCCCCAGGATTCTAGTATTGAGACATTAAGAGAGGGTGACATTATCTAATGGATTTGATATCGGTCTTCTGCTGCTGTACATTTCTTATGAATGTGTTGAATACCTATTTACCCCACTGTATATGTAGATGAGAGATGGTAGTTGCCTTACCCACTTGTGTATCTGTTCCGTTCCTCTGCATGGCATAGGGGTAGTGACGATAGGCTGAGGGAGAATGAGGTGGAGAGCTACAGGGTGAGCGTGGAGGAGACCAAGATTCCTGCTGACACAAACACAGTGATCAGCACTCAGTTTAACAGAGCCTCAAGATAAATGGCTGATTATACCTGATAAGACAATGGCTGAAGACTCTAGAGGGCAGTTGCCTGGTCACTGATTAAACACAATCTGTCACACTGCCATTGGAAAATCTCGATTTAAGATGCTTTCTAGTCTAGGATTCAGTATAATCTTCAATATGTCCAGGTAACCAGTCCTACTGTATGAAATCTAGGGTTGTTATGCCATAATCACCTTCTTCTCCACGTTGCCCTCTGGGGCCCTGAAGGCGCTCCTGTCTGTAGCTGGAGTCCATGATGGGACAGACACAGATGCTGTTGGTCCACATGGCTGGCTCTGAGCGCCAATGCTCTGAGGGTTGCTCAGGTAAGCCTCAGCTTCATTCTTCATCCCAATAAACCTTGGTACAGGTAGATCTAGTATGGACACATGGGAGAAAGCCAAAGGCCAATGACCAATAGCCAACTCATAATGGAGAAAACACTGGTTTAGCCTTTAAGAACAGGTAAAGGATAAGCTTGCATTGAGTCCACAAGGCTCTCTAAAAAATTAAGATTGAAAAAAATTGTGATTTGTAATTGTATTAATGTGCTCAAACAAAAAGGTGTGATATATGAAAAATGTTTTCAGTCAGGCAACCATCATCAGTGCAAGTTAGCCTAACACCACTTGTTTACTTATTACCAGTGTAGTGACTCCCACAGAGAACCGGGTATATTGACATCATAACCACGCACAGCTGCCCCACATTCCTCAATCAGGAGGATGGCCCAGGGAAGCAAACTACTGGCTTGTTAGTCTGGGGTGCCACACCTGTGCCCCCTCATGGGAGCTAACAGAACGGGGAGAGCTACTAACAGGCAACACATGTTGAGAGCTGGTCTCCGGCAGTAAAATTCTGTAGCCAGAACTATTGATGTGGTTTGTCTGTCGCCAGATCCTGGGGCATAGTCTGTCGCCAGATCCTGGGGCATAGTCTGTCGCCAGATCCTGGGGCATAGCCCGACGAGACCTGGGGGGAGAGCCCGACAGCCACTGAGTGGAGCCGGCAGGCCCCTCTGACCCACGCCGACGGAGCTATGCCCCCCTTGGACACTTTAGGCGTCAGACAGTGAATTGAGTTAACCTTATCCCCTGGGCTAATTATTCTTTATTAAATACACCTGGAGAGCTGAACTGCTCCCTGTCATCGGTGTCTGTTTCTATTGGTTGTGCTTGTTATACCCGGTCCTACTTGGTGGTCACCACACCATATATCAAATCTAACTCCACAATTTATGTTATTCACCAGTGTCCTTGTAAAGTAGTATGGACATCTCCAACACTCACACACCAAACACAGTGGATGTCGTAGTATACAGTGTTGAACTCTTTCCATTGGAATGTCACTAAACCACATTTTGTTGTGACAAAATGTCACAAGAGCAAGCATCCTCCAACCCTGCCTTCTTCCTTGTTTAGGACAAGGCACGTACACAAAGAGAGGTAGTGTGTTATCAGGCAAATCTGATCAAAGGATTCCTGATCAAAAGTAAGTTAACCTTTGGCATACATGGGGTTGCCCTGAAGGTATTCTTGAGCTTGAGCTTCTTGATCTTGAGCTTCTTACTGTGACAGATCTCAGATGCTGAATTGGCCTGCTCTGCTGATCCAACCGAATATCACCCATGAAACCGTGGTTAAACTGATGTTTCATCATTGCAAGGGGAGAGAAAAGGATGTGATATTTTTTCTACACATTTTGTATATTTGCAATTAGGACAGCTGATTCTCACTTAGTCCTTTCTACCACGCGACTCCCCTTTTATCCAGATTAGACCAAATCCAGGCATGTTCAGATAAGCCCTTGATCCCTTTTTGCTCTCACAAGATGCTCTCAGGGCTGGGGCAGCAAGCCGACTCACCGGCCGTGACACTGTCCAGGCGGACGGGCAGGCCAGACTGTGCTGCGGCCAGAAGCTTTAGAGCCACGTAGAACTGCCTGGTGCCAAAGTAGCCCAGCCTCTTTGCACCACACACCTCAGTGATCTGCAAGGAGAACAATTGTCACAATCAGAGCCGTACATATACAATATATACAATATATTTTTATAAATATGTGTCACTGGTTCATACAATAAACATGACTGGACATGACCCTTCCAAAGAGATTATTTGGAAGATGATGGTATAAACATTCTTGTTTTTATATGTATTTATTAATGGCCTTGCTTCAGCAAATCCAACTATTGCTCATACTTATTAGTGGACCTGCTTCAGAAATCCAACTATTGTTATTGCTCATACTCATTCTTAACCATCTATCTATCTATCTATCTATCACCTTCGTACCAACATACTGTGTCTGTTTTGATCTTTCTATACTTCCCCTCTCTCATCTATCCAACTTCTCTTTTGTCTATACATTCATCCATCCAATCAAACAACCTATCTCACTTTCTACTACCCAGAACATCATCATAAACCCTGATAAAAGCTTTCTGATAACCATTAAACCATTAAAACTATTACGCTTTTTGTAACTCCAAAAGCTAACCAACCAACTAACTATCTAACCACTCCACTGAAGTACCTATCTATTTATCTATCTAAATCTATTTAAAACTCCATCCATCCAACCAACCAACCATCTCTAACTTCATCTGCTACCATAATAACACTATCTCACTTGCTTTCAACTACCCAGTAAACATGTCCTATTGTATGTGGACTGTTTCGCCCCAAGATTAACAACGTTTTCAAGTTAAACATTTAAAGTCAATATTTAGTAATTTACCTGTATTTTGCCCAAGGGTTAGGTTTGCCAGGTAAATATTACAGATAATAATTTAACACCACCACCCTGTACTGACTGTGGACGTTTCACCCCAAGGTTTTTCAAATAAGTCAATATTTGGTCATTGACAGTTTCAACTGCTGCCTGTCCTCAAAAATGATGAGTGTGAGTGTTTGAATGAGTCGTTTAATGACCACACGACCTAGGTCGGTGGAATTTGTTTTCGGTACAGGTGGAAAGCAGTTTCCAGTTGTGTTTCCAGAGGCCTACATTCTGCAGTCGCAGTATGGACTTTCAAAGTGTATACTGCATATGAACAATTATGTAATTAGTGGGTTTGCTTCAGCAAGTCCAACTATTGTTATTGCACATAATTATTCTTATTAGAGGACTTGCTTCAGCATGTCCAACTACTGTTATTGGTCCTACTTATTCTTATTAGTGGGCTTGCTTCAGCAAGTCCAACTATTCTTCGTTGACATACTTATTATTATTATTATTATTATTATTATTATTATTATTATTATTATTCCAATTCTTCCACCTGCTGCTACAACTTTTAAGCTATCAACACTAATCCAACCCATGGCTCATCCTATTGATATCCTCTCTACCTAGCATTCCATCCAACCAACCAAACCATCTCTAACTTTATCCACCATCATAATAAGACTCTCACTTACTTTCAGTTACTCAACAAATCTATGTTTCAAAACTTTTCCAATACCAAAATAAGACTTTGCAAGCTCACACATTTTCTTCTGGAACCTCTTCTTTAGAACTCTTCTTCTTCCTCCTCCTCTTATTAGTATTCAAATTCTTAAAAATGTTGGTATGCTACTCCTCCTACAGCTTTTAAGCTATTCACACCAATCAAACTTTAAAACATAGAGAGAGGTCTAACTTGCACTAATTGCACTTTTTGCAACTCAAAAACTCCTAAATGTTAACATTTAGGGCAACATTCTGAGAGCTTTTACTGAGAGAATGTTCAGTAAAGGTCTGTGTCATTATAGTGTCGTGACAAGGTCAAACTTTGACTTAATCAGCAGAAGAGATATGCAGGAGACACACCACAACAGGAACTGTTTATCTGGAAACAAAGCCACTTTGGATGGGTGTTTTAGAAGAGAAGGGTAAAGAAGATTAGGATTATCTAGGACGGTCAAGGAGAAATCCCCCCCAACACATGGGAAATGGAAGACTACTGTTTTGAAAAAGAAGAAAAAAAGGGTGTGATCAGTAAGGGCACGATTCATTTTTAATACATTCTAATGATCGAAACCTTAATTGAACACACATGAGCACCAAGTCACTTCCCTGGTCTAGTCTGTGACTATGCACAGAGGTGGTGATGTATCAGGACTGGCCTCATCATCCTTGAGGGTAGAGCCTATAGCAAAAAGCACAGGTGGCTTGGATATGAAACAATGCATTTGCTATGGCACATTTACAATCTTTAATTCACACAAATTGTCTGAAATCCCTCTGTGTCAGAAATTAGCTCCAGTGTTCATGCTACTGAAATGGGCCTCTAAAAATTCCAAATTGCACACGTATGACTTGACAACAAATTAATACCAAGCGACAAAATCATGTGACGTCAAGCCCTGTTGTTCACGTATGACTTTTCCTCCACTATAAACGCTCATCCCCTTCATTGTTTATGATTATGAGAAACAGATTTGTCCTTAATCTACAGGAGAATAACAGTTGGACAAAAACAGTTATCTTATTTAGGCAAAATCAAGGATTAACCTAGATTTTAATCCCCCGGATTCTAACAACCAGTGAATGACGAAATATAGGGAGATATATATTGATATATACAGTACAGTGGCGGGCGGTGCATTTCACACCTAGGCCTTCAGTGATGTCCTACCTGAATTATTCCACCTCTTAATACCATCATTATGACGCCATGGCTCTAGAAACTATACATTTAGACAGAAACGCAGTATAACCGGGCGTTGCCATTGTTATTATAGCGGCACCTTGTCTGGGTGTATTCAATTCATTGCATGAAAACGAAAGCGTCAGTTATTTCCCGAACGTTGCGGTCTGTCGATCTCGATAGGAGAACCGTTTCGAGGTTCCATTTAAGGATGGTTATCTTCCTCGTGTTCATACGGTCACGGGGGTGTGTCGTTTTCCATGGTAGCAGCCCGGGAAGTGGTTAGAAGATCGCATTGAAGCCCCACTTACTCACACAACTGAGCCAGGCAACACAACACACATATCTCTATGGACCCCAGGGTCGCTCCGTATGTCTACATCTCTTGCAGAAAACATTAAATGCTTTGTACTCACCAAAACAACTGATTATTTGAACACAAAATCCATCCTCCTTTCTTTCCTCAAGAAGACTTCAATGACTCTGTTGTACAGTTGATCAGTTCCACCAATAAGTCCTTTTACATGGATATCGTCGCTAACATCGGGGTTCGGCTTGTAGAACAACACCTTCCATCTACACAAATTAGCGAGATCAAGTTTCAGTGTGTTAGCTCCGCCTCCCAATAGTTTGTATCCAATCAAAAGACGTGAAGGCTGATCAGGTGCTCCGCCATCCAGAAGGCCCCTTCGTCGGATTTGCTTGGATTTGCTGCCAACTCGAGAACTGACCACGGCACGCCACAGCTCTTTTCTCGCTCACTTTAAATTACAATCTGTACTCGCGCCACTGTTGAATCTGCAGGCGGGCAGATTTCTTGATACCCTGGCAACACATTATGGCTGAATTTGATTGGATAAAAGCTAAAGGCCAGCCCTCCAAATGTCTGGAAGCAGCGCAACCAAGTGGAAAGCTATGAAATGAAGAGAATAGACTACGGGAATAATTTAATACATATTTGTAGAAAAAAAATATAAAAATTAAATGTATATTCTGATGATGTTTAGGCCAGCAGAGAAGGCCTTGCTGGCCCTGACGGCACACCACTGATACAGTATATATATATATATATATATATATATATATATATATATAGAGAGAGAGAGAGAGAGAGAGAGAGAGAGAGAGAGAGAGAGAGAGAGAGAGAGAGAGAGAGAGAGAGAGAGAGAGAGAGAGAGGAGATTCTTAGAATAGCAACCATGACTGTGTTCAGTCTTTGTCATCTTGCTTCAGAGTGTACTGGACCCATAGAGATGGAACACCGTTCAATATGGCCCTGGTACAATTATAGACATGATCAATATTGTTACATGAGCAGCAAAGCTCAAGCAGTGTGGTTTTCTTTGAAAACTGCTTTGGCAGATTCAGCAATATGAAAACAACCAGTCAATTTAAATTTGTTCATGTTTTTTTTCCAAAATATCAGAATCAGAATTGCTTTTATTAGCCTACATACAGTGGGGGAAATAAGTATTGAACACATCAACATTTTGTCCAGTAAATGTATTTCCAATGAGCCTATTCAAGTGAAATTTGCACCAGACTTTGGTATTAACTCAAACAATCCAGACCAAAAAAATACATTTAAATCCATATGTGTGTGTGTGTGTGTGTGTGTGTGTGTGTGTGTGTGTGTGTGTGTGTGTGTGTGTGTGTGTGTGCGTGCGTGCGTGCGTACGTGCGTGCGTGCGTGCGTGCGTGCGTGCGTGTCTGTACGTGTGTGTGTGGGCCTGTGTAGAGCTAGTGGGTGCAGGCATGCTCATTGGCTAGGAGATTAGGTTCATTGCTATATGGTTTAATAGCTTGTTGATGGCTAGCAGGGGATCCTTCAAAGAATTGTTACTATTACGTTATTGGCAGTTACTACATTATTAGTTGCTACAGGTCCTTTGTGCAAGACTACCCTGTGTGTTTGGAAATAATAGGGTAGGGGGGGCAGTGGGCTGTCACATCAGATGGGGGGAACCTTGCCCTCTCCTTGTGGCAACAGAGGATTAGGTTAGGATTAAACTAACACAGATGAGAGAGCCTTTTGTCAAAAAAGTCCAAGAATTAAAATCTGGTTTGGGGCCAAATCAAGGAGACTCAAACTAACATCATTCCTTCCGAGACGCACAAAGTGATGAGGATCACATGGACGTGAAAGGATTAGAGAGGAGGGAACATTTGCTGGTATGTGTAGAAGGAGAAATGAGAGGGTGCAGATGACAGAAGTGTGACAGCAGTGTGACAGTTAATACCCACTGTCTAATGAGGCTGTGTGTGTGTGTGTGTGTGTGTGTGTGTGTGTGTGTGTGTGTGTGTGCGTGTGTGTGTGTGTGTGTTCAGATCCCTTTAATCAACTATTATAGACAGCGTTACTTCTGCTTGACCTGCATAACAATCTCACTGGCCGCCTCTGCTGCTGAGCTGGCGAAAAGCAGCTACACAGCAGAGTGAAGTGAAAAGCAGCTACACAGCAGAGTGAAGTGAGAAGCTGAACGGGAGACGACTACGAGAGGCTCCTCTGAGGCCAGGCGGCAGACAAAGGCGACCCTATTGTAGTGATTATTAAAGTAGGAGGCCTTAGGCAGGCAAACAAGAGAAGGATATGTGGTCAGATCTCTAATCTCAGGGACAGGCACATGTTATTTTAAGAATGGAAGGAAAACAATGCCAGACACAACACTGTATTCATGTCCCATGCTGACCACATACAATATCCTTCCAAAGTTATTCATCATTCATACTGTGGCATAGAAATATCAAGATTAACACTAATGCCATTATTAATAGTACTGCTTGTGACTTACGGCCAAAGCTATTGGATATCAGACAAGATTTTCTCAAAGTGCTGCAATGAATTAAAGATTAAAGTCTCACTCGTTGCATTCCCCTTTCTCACCATGATGTTGCCCTATCAATAGAGTATGAGAACACTGATTAACTGAGAAGCTTAACAATTAAATATTAATATATTAACAATAACAATGCATATTCAATATAACAATGACAGAATCGATCATACTGAAATGTATGCTGTACCTGTAAACAGGAACAAATAATCAATATTATAGCCATTGCATTCATGCCATCTCAGAAACTCAGTTCTGAAAAACTGAACTGAAAAAAGTTCAAATGAATGAGTGTGTTATTTGCGTAGAGCTTTCTTTAGGTTGATTCTGACTATCCAGTGGGAAATTTGGGTATCATCTTTCTACAATAACTTGGAAAGTTATTAGAAATGTCTAAGTTGGAAATGTCTGAGTTTCCTAGTTCTGAGATGACATGTGACACCAGACATTGGACATGCGGAAAGCCTACAGCACTAACACGTAGGCTTATAAACGTAACAAGCCTATATGGAAAACTTTTACAGAGCTCTTCCACTTCACAGTCAACACATATTGAAACTACAACACACATCTTAGAGGGCTCTGTTGACAGAGGACCACTTTATAAACAATATAAGGTTATCATGTGAGTGTTTCTAAAACTAAATGGTTCAGTGAAATGTTTTTCCGGTTCCTCATAAAACACAACATTCTCTGGGATGAGTCTGGGATATTTCTGCACGACCAGATCACTTCGCTATAAGCCCTCACAATTAGTCACACGGAATTGATTTCAGTGCAGAATAAACGTGTGTAAAATAAATGAGTGTCAGTGCGGGCATTGGCACAGGGCCATCTTGGCTTCACCGAGCGTAGTGACAGTACAGCAGGGAGGGAGGGTCTCAATGGACTATTACTCCAAACAGACATGTCACTCTCTCCTCTCTCCGTTCCTCTCCTCTCTCCTTTCCGGAGGCCTGACAAACAGAGAGCACCCTGGCCTCTGGTCCACATGACTGTATTGGAAGTCTCTCATCAACAAATGATGACACTCAACTCAAAATAACATCAATAAAAGTAACTTATACGGTTCTAATAACACTGTCTGAGAGTAGCCAGACCTACTGGCCAGGCAACAGATATGATCAACTATTTATATTTTCTCATAAGCTTTTCACCATCAACATATTACGATAGAGTTCCATATTTGAGTGGCCAGGAGGAGATTGTGCTGAGAGAGAGCGTTCTCTATATAAGATTACCGAGTCTCTTATGAAAGGCATTTAGGAGAGTCAACAACAGGTGCCAGAGTTGAATTGTGGTTTTATCTATTGGACTTGGAACCCAGACAAGAATGGACATCCATCCTCTGCATTTAATTTCAGAGAGACTGTTCAAGGACATTTCACGCTGACAGAGATGGAGGCGAGTGAGAGTGAACACATTCCTGGAGCACAATGTCTACTCTGTATCAGTAAGATCTTTAGAAATAGGAAACAAATGTTAATACAGACCTACATTTAAAATAGCCAATCCCGTCAGTCAGAGTAGATATAGCCTCGAATATGGATGAATGACTGCTCTGAGACATCAATAAACTTCCTTGATAAATGGAGCACAGGATTTAGCAGTACCTTTAGGTACGAAAAATAACGAATACATCCATGTATCACTAGATAAGCAAATACAATTCTATTAATTAATTCCATGCAAGCCACTGTAATAGGATAAGCAAAAAACAAAGAGACTATTTTCCAAAGTCCTCTATGATATGTGTGACTGACATGAAACGGCCCAGGTCAGTGTTGTGGCACTGCAGGCATCCGGCAGCAGGCCCAGTGTGCATAGAGGGCTGTGTGTCAGTCAGCCGTCATGTTACTACGGCAGGCCGCCAGGGCCAGTCCGGATGGGGAGATGGGGAGGAAACAGCTCTGGGCCAAACTTCCTGACACCACAGAGATACAATAGGCCGTTATCGCTGGGACGACTCCCCGCAGGATGCTGTGTGGTGTGAATGGGATCACTACCTGTTGTGTTCCACACTACCATGTGGAAAAACCCAATCATATCTGTATGTTTTCTCACAAAGACTTTGTGTCTTTCACTCTTTCTCTTTCAGCTTTTCCAGGTTAGGTGAGGTGTTATGAAGGACCGTAAATAATAAAAATGTGATGTTATGATGGCTGTCATAGGCTACTATGCTTCTATATTCTGTTGTTGGAAATAGAAATACTTGTTTTTTTCTTTCATTTTTCACTCAATTTTAATGTTGCAGTAAAGCTAGTGAGCTTTTATCAGAGAGAGAGAGAGAGAGAGAGAGAGAGAGAGAGAGAGAGAGAGAGAGAGAGAGAGAGAGAGAGAGAGAGAGAGAGAGAGTGGGGTGGCACACTTCCTGTATGTGCAGTTCACAGGGTCAAACACACAGCTGTTGTCCTCTGGTTCTGGATCATGGCATTAGCATTAGATAGATAACCCAATGGTCCACCGTGCATACCATTGAGAACCTTCCATGCCCTTTTCTGAAAAAACTCTGTGAGCATTAGCAACACAAAAAAAATGTGATCAGGGGAAGCAGAAATTGAATTTCAAATGGCATAATATTAAATAATTACAATTGGTCTCTGATACTGTATAGGCCTAATTGTTCTGAAATAGTATTTTGACAGTTTGAAGGGATGGCCTGTCAAGAGTGTCAATACTAATGATATATTCCTTACTATCCAATAATTCTGGCAAGGGCTAGAATAGCATTTAAATAACCAGAATCTATAATGTAGCAGATAACATAAGAAGATTCAATAATTCATATATTATAGGCATAGGAGGAGGGGTCTTTTAATTACACCCAACAACAGTCCAACGTCAGTCATCAGCATATCATGTGGTAATACATTTAGCTTACACATTATACCCCCTGTAGCAATTTAATGTTATATTATCAAACCATTACGCGACCACTCCAATCATTGACTGAAATTGCAGTGTCGCGCCCCTCCATCCACCGCAGTTCCTACGCGCCGGCAGGTAAATGACATGTGAGCGAACAAGGCGAACTATCCATACTCACTTGACGCAGGGTTTCGGGAGGCAGCTGAGACGCCCTGAACAGCTCTCCGACTTTGCTCGCCGATAGTTTCCCCGAGGTGTCAGCTTGGCACAGAGTCTGCAGACCCGAGTAACATCTTTGTTCATGATCATTTAGAGAAATGAAACTCCCTCCAGTCCCCGCCGCGCCAGATTCCTCCTGATCCATTCCTGGACGGACACATGGACGAACGAATGCCCTGTCCCGTTCTCAAACAGCCAGATTCCTCCACACACCGACTTGAGCTTATTCCACTGGTGGGGTAAAGGGTTTAGTGAGAGGAGGTGGAATACGAGCACGTTCAGATAGGCTGACTGGTTGTGTGTTGAGCGCACGCAAGCCGCTTGGAGGCGCTACAAGAGCAGAACATGTACTTCGACTCAAAAGTCGACTGATTTGATTTAAATGCGGCAATTGATAGGATAGGGGGCCATATGCAACTCATTGGCCACTCGTGACGTTAGAATTATAAGGTTGAGTTGAGTTTTTGAATTGAGTTTTTTTTACATAATCTGATCCATTAGGTGTTTATTAATGCCTGTGTGGTGTTATTTTAAAAATGTTGATATTTTTGAGTTAGTAATTAATAAAATACAAAGGTTCCATCTCACAAAACATAATGGAATGTAAACACTTTGACGCTCAATATCTCTGAACTGCCCTAAACGGAGATAGAACCTTCTAAGCTCACGCACTGTAAAGTGTCCGCAGTAAAGTCTACACTTTGAGTGACACTTTTTTCTGAGACACATCTCGTTTTGAGACCTTTCAATTGTATTTAGAATTATAAAGTAGTCCTACAAAGGATCGTAACAGATCGAACATTTGTTGAAATGTTAATGTTTAGTTATTGTATATAATGGTGATTTATACTACCACATAATTATGATTTCTTATCTGTAATCGACATTTTGCTTATAGGCTACCATGCTTTCTGGATACGGTGTGAATCCTTATTGTGGTACAATTTAAGATATTACGATTGTATACACATATCTACTGCCATCTTGTGTCAGGAAAAACCTTGAACCAATGAAGATTTTGATCAAACAAAGATGTTCTGATAAGAGGATATGGAGGCCTACACACAGATATACAGTACATATTGTAAACAAATTGGTGTGAGCCTTTATTTTCTTCTACTCATGATTCTTCTCTATGATGACATACCAATATAATTTGATGTACATTGCCCTGTTACATAAGGTAAGAGTAAGGCTGTACATGGTGAAAGACACAGTCAATAAGGTCAGAATAAGACTAGATGGTGAAAGACATAGTCAATCAATGAGGTCAGAGTAGGACTGTACATTCTTCCACCATATCCTAATATCAGTCAGAGCTAGTTTCAGGTTTGAGAAGGGAGAGGCGTTCATCTGGTTATGTTTCAATAAAATGATTAGAGTCTAATTTCTTGTTGGGTGTTGCCTGTTCTTTGGCAAAAAGCCCTCACATTTGAGCAAAATATCATTTACAGGCACAGAGTATGTGTCATGTTGCAAAATCAAACAAGGAAGCTAAACCTTGAGGCTGAATTTCCTTCATGCTATTGTGTCTTTCCTTATTTGTAAATAGTTTTGATAAATAAATAAATTCTGTATGGAAAATAATAAACAAGAAATAAACACATTGTTTTTAATGTCGGTTATCTGAGTCTTGGCAACTATATATGTAAACACATGTTCCCATAAAAATAAATTAAAATAATTGATTGAAGTTTACAAAACATCACCTGGAAAAATTGTATCACATGATAAGCAACTCGTTAAAGGAAGAGTAGAGGGTTAATCATGACACGTTGTCTGGATAGACCTACAGTATAGTATGTTTTTGGCATAGGTCCATTCCAAACACAGAAACCGCCGTTCATACAAAATGTATCAGCTATTAGCAGTCATAAGTACAGCGTCAGCTCTCTTCCTCAGTGACAGTGGTTAGTTAACCTTTTCACACCATGTGAAATAAGTCCAGCTCAGCTAAACACAAATGTTGAGTTTATAACCACAGAAAGATGCTACAAGGATATGTCAGAGTAGTTTCAATCATAGTAAATGTGTATGTGTGTGATATAAAGACCCTTGGTTATTAGTATAACAATAAGGAAAACATTAAACTATTGATAGCAGCAGGGGTTGCTACTGTGACTGAAAACCTGGCAAGGCAAACACAATGGTGACCACTGGGTAAACAGTAGCAGCATGGGTCTGTGTGTTTGTCTCCAAGTCTGCCTCTCACACATTCAACCCTATCAGAGCACTCAGAAAACAAACAGTAGTGCTTTCACTGCTGTGCACACATAACTGTTTCCATAGCTCTCATTCTGCGTTCTGTAGTTTGTGACGACTGTCAGAGCCATTTACTGGGAAGGGAATGTTGTAGGCTGTCATAGTTTAACCATTAAACCGTTGTGGCAAGGACCAGTTTAATTCTTGTGTTGACTTCTGGTCCCCCGACCACTGGGACTTTGACAGAGGCGTTGCTGCAGATTTGGTGACATTTCATTTGTGACTCTCAGAGGTGATGTTACCGCTGCTGTTCCTGCTCTGCCTGGCTCCAGCCCTAGGACA
Organism: Nansenia antarctica; assembly: GCF_963989245.1. NCBI lineage: Eukaryota > Metazoa > Chordata > Actinopteri > Argentiniformes > Microstomatidae > Nansenia > Nansenia antarctica. The sequence goes on along the minus strand of NC_137674.1, from coordinate 91,571,560 downwards.
ACAAGTCTGCCACTCTGGTAAGTCACCCCCAGTGGATGGGTTATAGCCACATTCTGCTTGTTTGTACATGTTTGAATGGATTTGGGTTTGGGTTTCACTCTAAAATTGATTAATATTTCACTCCCTATAGTTTCACAAGTTATTATCATATATGATCATATATATATATATATATATCGTATATACAGTTGTGAAAGCATTTCATTTTTTTGTTGTTGTTGCTAATTTGCAGAATATACAGTTTTGACACAGGGGAAGAGTCTTATCAGAAGCTTTCTTGAGGAAGGTAACCCTCTATGGCACACATTATGAATCCAGTTGGGAAAAAAATGTTTGGAGTGTTTTTTTGTCTTAGAATAGACCAAATAAACATAATCTAAAGACATTTTAAATAAATATTTTTTGGGGGGTACTTTTTGGGATGCGTTGCCTTGAGGCAACACTGTGCCATAATGGTCAGTCAAAGTCAAAGTCAAAGTCAGCTTTATTGTTAATCTAATATATGTACAGACATACAGAGGGCTGAAAATGTGTTTCCCTCTCATGCACGGTGCATAGCAAACAAAAACAATAAATAACAGTATAATACGACAAGATTAGACATAACTATATACAAAAATACTAGATAAAATATTTTAAATGTGCGGTACAATGTACAGGGGTGGAATACAATAGACAATAGTGCAATAGTGCAATAGTGGTAATTGGCTCAGTATAATAGAGTAAAGCTGCTAAAGTACGTAATTGTAAGTAATGGTAAGTAATGGCATGGAGAGTGCCCCCGAGAGGCGCCCGAGAGGTGCCCCAAGAGAGGCGCGCCTGCCCCCTGACAGGTGCGCCTGACCATTGTCATGGTGTCATGGTGAATCCATGGTGGCACCGTGTTGCCTCAAGGCAACATTTGCAACTTACCATAATGGTACGGTGTTGCCTCAAAGGCAACATTTTCATTTTAACAAGTTTCCATTACTTAATTAGCAAATAAAGTAAATTAAACTATTAGAAGGTAAGCTTTACTCAGCTATTATTATTAATATATTTTTTTCCAGATTGAAAAAGGCCAGGAAAAGATGTTTTCAGACGATGTTTGTGGAGAGAAATGGCTAAGCTGATCCTTGTGGGACAGCCTGCAAAAAAGGGATTCAGCATGGCCTCCAGAGAGACATGTGACACATTCAAACACTGCCTTTGGTTCCTTAAGGCCCTGCCTCTTTTTATTGCATCATAACGGGGGATGCATTGTGTGAATGTAAAAGGCCAAGAATGGGTATGTTGCCTAGATGCAACAAGGTGCCATAGTTAATGATTACTGTACTTCGTTTAATGACTGAATCATTGTATTGAGGGAAATTAAGGTGTTCTGTTTTCTCTCTGTTGGCATTGTACTTTTAAAGAGTAATTGCAAAGAGAGGGATTTCAAATCAAACTTTAAATTTCATAAACAGATGTAATACAAACATAAAAAACATTGTACATCCAAAGCAGTGATTACGTGATGGGACAAATGGGAGTAGATACAGCACTGAACACATTGTTCTTTATTAGTTCAATATGAAGAAAGGTCTGATCAGCAGGGTGTTCTTTTATAGTTTCAATGTTGCCATGTGTTTACTATTTGTGTCATTTGTATCAACCCATAACCATACATCAATGACCTGTAAAAACCCCCAATATGTGTTCTTCTATGCATAACGTTTCAGGATGGATCCAGATGTTTGTTTGAGAGGAGGGGAGAGAACCACTATTTAATTAACTAATACTAACTCATACTCTCTTTGTAGGTGTTTTAGATGGCTACAAAGTTCGACTCAGCATCAAGACTGCTTTGGGAGATGATGCTGTAAGTACTGTGTTGTTTACTTAAGTCCAACAATTGATGTACCAAATTGTCCCTTTAATGCTTCTACCATATCTCAAGTTAGATTTTATTTCTGCTTTGAGAGAGGAGAGGTATTCATCCCCTTATATGACTTTCAATAAAATGAGAGAGTCATTTCCTGTTGGGTGTTGCCTGTTCTTTTGAAACCATAAATGTCCATAAATGGATGTACAGAACCAATCCCAGATTGTCTCTTTAACTTTTGTAATGATTGAATAAGTATGGTAAATGGACCGCACTTTTATAGCGCCTTATTCCAAAGCACTTTATAATGGCCTCTCATTCACCCATTTACACACCAATTGCGGCAAGCTACCATGCAAGGCACCGGCCAGGGATCGAACCGCCGAACCACACCCCTTGCGATCAATAGACACCAGAGCCAGAGCCGCCCTACAGTGGAACATAAACAACAACAAACAAACAAAAGACATACATTAACATTTGTGAAGTGATGTTGTAATAGGTTGAGGGGCAGCTGTGGCTCAGCTGGTAGAACTGGCGTCTAATGATCGCGAGGTCCGCAAATCGGCGGTTCGAACCCTGACTACCCCGACCACGTGTCAAAGTGTCCTTGAGCGAGGCACTGAACCCCTAATTGCTTCAGGGTCGCCTTCTATGGCTCTGACCCCTTGCCTAGAGCATAAAATACATTTCGTTGTACTCTGTGCAATGACAAAGTTGATTCTATTGCAGTATGAATGGAATGAGAGTGAAATGTTCCTGTTCCGGGCTATGATGGCTTTTGCCATGAGGAGATACTACAATTCGGAATCTTTCAAGTAAGAAAAACGTATTTTCATCAGTTTGGTTTGAGGCTTGCAGTTTCAACTTGCTTCCAGGCTTGTGTTTGCACATGGAGGCCTTATCAGTTGTTCTCTGAAAGATACTGTACATGATTGTCCATTATTGTCTCTCTGATGTGTTGAGTAATGCTGATGACATATTTTCCAGTGTCTCCAGCGTTGTGGTGTGTGATGAGACTCCAAGAGTCTCATTCTGGTTTGTGGTGACATCACCTGAAGATGCTACCATGCTTGTTGAAAAGGCAGATGTGGAGAGGGCTGTGAGGTAATGATCTGCAATCACATTTACACCACCAAATGTATGTACACAGTAAGAAAAGGAACTAAAACTGATATAACTATATACAATGGTTGGTAAATGTACCTTAGATGAAAACAATGAACTCTTACTGTAGTAAACCCACCATAAATCAGATTGCTTATGGAAATACAGTAGCCTAACACTCCCTGAAGAGTGTCTCTTGGAAGATACAGTAATAGAACTTTGGACCCACTCACAAGTACATATTCTATAACCAAAAGACCTGTGATCTAAGCATTTCACCAGTTAGCAAGTTATGCAATAAATTAGTTATTACATTCTATCTATCATAGAAACACGGCCACAGTGTGTTGAGGTTTTGAGACATTTTCCACAAATGAGTAGGCTTTGAGCTCAGTGACCAACAGTAAATGCACAGTGTAGCATACTATAATATAGTGTGATAATATATGAGCTAGTGTGTTTACATGTAATATGTGTAATATAATGCACATTCTGGGTCTAAAACACACTTCTATGTACAACAGGATGTCAAGGCATCGCATCAACAATGCTTTCCTGCTGACTGATCGGACCATGGAGTTCCTGGGCATTTATCCCACATTGGCAGCGCCAGTGAACCCAGAGCCTCCGCCTTGGCTCATCGTGTTTGGAGTGGTCATAGGGGCAGTGTTCATTGGCATCATTGCCCTGCTGGTCTCATCTATCGTCCAAAGGAGACGGTGAGTCGATCCTTTTACATGACATAAATCTCTTTCTCTGTTCTTGATGCATATGATTGATTATTGATTTATGATTATATGGTTATTGAACTATTGTTCCTGTTTCATACCAATCTAGCAAGAATGATAAGATGACAGAGGAGGGACATGATGAAGAAGTGAAGCCGGTGAAGGTGAGGAACAGCCTTGGAGGTGAGAACTTAAACCTGGACGGAGTTTATAACAGAAGTTTCACGGATGACGATCGATTCACAACGTTTTAAAGGATTCCATTAAAGCAAACAAGCCGAGCAAACAAGAAGAGAAACGAGACGTTAAAAAGAAACTCCACATTTTGTACAGATGTTGAAGAAAGTACAATCTATGCTTCGGATTTGTTTATCTAGGCTCTTTCACCAACTGCTAACTTTTCTATCACCAAAAGTCAATGTAGGTCTACCCTAAATTAGCATGTTTGAAATGTCATGCTCGAATCATCCCACATTCTTTGAAAAGACTCAATGACTGCATTTAATCTATTCTGGTTTTGGCATGATATTTCAAACAGGCTAATAAGGGTACATTGACATCCATTAGTTTTTGGTTAGAAAGTGCTAATATTTGTCAGTGGCTACATAAACAAAACCAAAGAGTGGTTTACAACTTGTTTCGCATGTGGGACTGAATAGACAAAAGATACTCTAACTTGAAACATGGAATATCAATAATACTAACCCTAACATGTTAAGTTGATAATGTCTTTAATGAAGCTAGATTTGGGTTTCTCTGCATTTGAGCTTAACTAATACAGCATGAGCTATTTTCAGAATCATGGTTGAAGTCAGTGAGATTAAAATAATAATAATAATAATAAATACATATACACACATATAATATTATAATATGTTATAATCGTAGATTTTACCCACATTTTACCATATTCAAAAAGTTGCATGTCCTGCAGATTTGCTTACTGAAACATGTTATCTCTCTGGCAGTTAGTAAATAGAAGATAAATCACATGTACCCTTTTGATTGGGCTGGATGGGCTCTATGATCACAATATATGATAATACATTTATAACAGAGACACAGATCAACAAATGTATGTGAGAAGGGGGAAATGATTGATTCAGTGTCTCTGGTAGCCCCATCTAGTGAGTTGACCACCTATTAAACCTTTTTACTGCTTTGTTGAACTGAACTTGAACTGCTCTATAAAAGTGATCCGTATGGGTTGTAACATTCTAGTCTTTTCTAGCATGTTTCTAGTAATTGTCTGAAAGAGCACATAATATGACAAAAATGTCAATCAGAGTGAGGAAATAAACGTGTTCTAATAACATGTTGCATCAGCCAAGATCAGCTGTTATAAACACTTGTATGACATGCATTTAGTCAACTACTTATTTATTCAGCAACTCCACATGTATTGTACATGAACACATGACATTCAATGTCTGCAATAACACACTATTATTTAGCAAAATGTCCTCAGTGAGAGAAATAGTGATTCCATGACGCATACTGTACCATACAGTAGAACCTGTAATTAACTCTCTTGTAATGATTTACACCATGTGCTGATCATGTTGTACAATAAACAGAACTTTACCAGTTCCAGCACCAGGTTTCTATGGAACTGCTCCTGTCTGGTATCCTTCTTCTCATTCGGTCTCTGGGCTCTCTACCCTTCTCATATATATATATATATATATATATATATATATATATATATATATATATATATATATATATATATATATATATTTGGTAGATATCCATGAGGAGCCACCATTTCACACATAACCTATTTTTTTGTAATCAAATGTGGCATCACATAAGAAGCTGTCAACCAATTAGTGTGTGGCACGTAACTCCACATGTTGTACAGATGTTGAAGAAAGTACAATCTATGCTTCGGATTTGTTTATCTAGGCTCTTTCACCAACTGCTAACTTTTCTATCCCCAAAAGTCAATGTAGGTCTACCCTAAATTAGCATGTTCATGCTCGAATCATCCGAAATTCTTTGAAAAGACTCAATGACTGAATCTATTCTGATTTTGGCATGATATTTCAAACAGGCTAATAAGGGTTCTGGCCATTCAAATGCCATAGATGATTCCATTCCGATGACCTGAACAACGATTCAAATGGGCACACACATTGTCTGTACTTTTTGAACATCATGTCCCTTGTGTGTTGTTAGATCTTGAAGATATTAAAAAGGTCTGGCTAGGGCTTTGTAGACTACCTACCTACCTGTTATGTAGGCTACTTGTACAGAGCCTTGACAGTACCTGATATCCTGTGGCAAAAATGAGTGAGCGGTGACCCCTGCTGGCTATAGAGTGTATTACATCAACGGTCCTTCCATCTACCAATCACATGATCACAACACGGAAAGACATTGACAACAGTTAGCTTTCAAGAATGATCTAAGTTGAATTGTCTTATCTTTCTTGAAGAGAAGCGGTTGAGCACATTTTTGCTTGCTCGGTAAATAACTACCTCGCAATGTGTAAACCAAAATGTGTTGTATTTGACCTGGGTAAGTTGTTGAAGCAGCCTGGTAGATAGCTAGCTAGCCTTCACCCACTGTGTTCTGTGTTGTACTTGCCACTGTACCTTATTAGCTACCGTATATTTTTCCCAAACATTGTCTATCAATGACCATCATATAACACCATGATATCGATTGCCATTGTAAATAACAGCTCAATCAGTTAGAGCTTTAACTGCTGTATGCTACTACTGTTGCCTGGTGTCCTTTTCATTCGGTCTGTCTCTGTTCTCTACCGTTCTCAGATTTTACTCTTTGGCCCTTTTGGGTAGATACCCATGTGGATCCACCATTTCACAAAAACGAAAAGTAAGGGTTCCTCCTTTTCTAAATGGATGTTAATATCCATGTCTCAGTACTATAATAACAGTGGTGCTTCATATCCTTTGCTACACCCTTTGCTACTATCTTGCCATGTCCCCACATTCATCATGCTACCTGATTCAGGCCAACAGTCTGAGAGCCCCACTGCTGTGTAGCAGGGCAACTGCTATGGAATTTTAAGAACTCTTAAATGTTTGATAAATGCACTTTTCCGCTCCCTGTTATGAATGTCCTCAAATATCACATCATTCGGTACAACCGCTAAAACACACTGAAAATGGTGAAATATTTTAGAAAGATATATTTAATATGAATTCTTGCTAAGTTCAAGCTCAAGGTCAAGTTCTCACATAGTAGCTGAACATGTGCCTGTTTTAACTGTTGACTTGAAGAAAATAATTCGGTACAACCAGAAATCTGTTGTAAAAAAAAAAGATTTGGTTGTACCGAATGATGACAATCTATGCTAGTCCTATTTACACATCTTTGGGTGCAAAATCTAAAATATATTATTAATGGGAATTGTGTAACGCATCATTTAACTTTTTTACTTTTTGCACTTCTGAAAACCTTATCCGTCATTGACCCTAATAATCTTGTTCTTATCTTGATCTTGTTATCGTATACCATATCTTGTTCATAATATCATGTTGTTTATCAGAATCAGATTTATTTTTAGCCAGGTAGGTCTTCCACATATACTAGGAATTTGTTCTGGACTGTTGGTGCATACAATACATACAATGTATACAAACATCAGGAACTCATGATATGCAACCAAATATGAAACATTATTTTGTTTTACATGTATGTAAGTGTCCCAATAATTTAAAGCTGCTTAACTTATAAATAACTTATACTGCTATAAAACAAACCTGCAGCCTCCAGTACTGAGTTTCCCCTTCTCCTGCGGGCTCTTTCAATGTTTCGTATGTTGGCATACTCCATATAGCATTCTCTATGGTAGCCAATATTAGCTGGCACCTCTGGAATGTAACTGTCTACTACTAGGTTATATCTTTTTTTACAGCCCTTTCTGCAATTTGGCTTTCTGTAGTGTGAAGATTCATCCACTGTAGAGAACAATGTACACATTTGGTCCAACTTGCATCTGAAAATGCTATAATATTATCCATTTGGTTTGTTAAATGCATACAACACTCCATAATTCATCACATCTCTTTATTTCTCCGTGGTTGCTAGGGTTAACATCCAGTCAGTTGCTAGGGTTAACAGCCATTACATTTCGGGGTCCTAATGAAGCCGTACTCAAATTCTGATTTCAGAAGTTCTGATTTTCTGGTTTATCAACTAGAGTGACCAGCGATGTCCCTGAGCAGAGAGACGATTAAAAGATACGTTTGTGAAAATCTCCGACATAACTAGAGCTGCCAACAAATTTTATTAGACTTAGTAGAATTACGTAATATCTTAAAACATTGTGTACTCTATAGATGGAAATCGATAAACTTCACGAAAAACGCTTTCGGCCCACCACCTATATATATTACCCTCTAACCATCTGTCATCTGTCCATCCAATATCTCACATTCTTTCAATTACCCAGCTAATCCTTCCATCTATTTTTCAGTTAACCATCTTTAAACGTTTCCTGCTACCAAAATAAAACTGCAAGCCCACATTTTCTTCTGGAGGTTCTTTTTGTAGTTCCTCATATCGCTATTTCTCCAGGGGAAGTGTGTTGGATTCACGTGGGGAAAAGATTGTTCTGTTCCCAGGCACTGTGGAGGTGCTGACCTCTCTGCATAGCCAAGGGTTCCAGATTGGGGTGGCATCACGGTCAGTATACATACACACATTTTTCACATTTTCTTTTCTTTCCATATCTTATTATGATTGAATGAATAAATAATTGTCTTAAACAATAAAACATGTTTGTAATATGTTCATATATTTCTTAGCACAGGGGAGGTGGATGGGGCCAATCAGCTCTTGTCCCTCTTGGATCTCAACCAATACATTTCCTTCAAGGAAATCTATCCAGGTTCGAAGGTCACTCACTTCAATAAGTAAGCATCTGGTCATCAAATCACAATATTCCGCCACTAGGGCTTCTGTAGTGATGCAGTGAGTTGCAAAAATGATGGTGTGTTTGTGTGTTCACTATGTGTGCTTATGGCGTGTGTGTTTGCTAGTGTACCGTACGGGTGTGTGTGTGTGTGTGTGTGTGTGTGTGTGTGTGTGTGTGTGTGTGTGTGTGTGTGTGTGTGTGTGTGTGTGTGTGTGTGTGTGTGTGTGTGTGTGTGTGTGAGTGACTGCCTATGTGTTTGTTTCATGCGGATCTGTAATTGTTGTTCAGGCTACGGGCAGACACCGGGTTCCAGTTCAGTGAGATGATGTTCTTTGATGATGAACAGAGAAACATCACAGATATCAGTCGACTAGGTACCTGGTATTACTCTCAGCCTCAGTCCATTACATCCTGCAACCAAGTACTCTGTTATTTACCTTCATTCATTATAATTTATGCGTAACTGAATGTGCAAGATATTGATGATTTCTATCTTACACTGTTTGGACGGTGACCACAAATATATAATATTTGTATAATGTGTAATCTGTTGTGCCAGAGGATGTGAACACAAATGTTTTGAAGTGTAAGAGAGAGTTCTTCTGCTTCAACTGACCCTGCGTCTCTGCTTCCTCAGGTGTGCATTGTGTTCTGGTGCGAAAAGGAGTGACGATGAAATTAGTTAATGATGAGCTTTTGCGCTTCTCCCACAAGGACTGATGCACGGATGCAGTACCTATCTTTGACCTCTGGTGGCAGCGTTGTACCCCATTGAATCCTGGGTTGGACAGAAACCTCAGCACTTCACTCTCAAACCTCACTGTAAAAACACTGAGCAAGGTTTTAAGAAGATGGAGGAATAGTTCTCTCAATAATTTGAAATGATCATTAACCTGCCAACCCAGGGCCTTGCCATATTAGTGTGCTTCTATGGGAATGAAGTACTAGAATATATTATCTGTCTTGGTTAAAGTAAAGTATTCATGTATTTATTATAAAAAGTATTTTTTGAGGTATATGGCCTGTCTCGTGTCCTGTCTTGACTACATTTTTAGTCAATTTTATTCCCTGAGAGCTCAATTTAATGACGGTTATCATTATACATTAGCCTCATATTTTGTAATGTGTTTGGTATTTTGATGATGATATTCAACTCATCCTTTCTCCTGTCTAATGTCTAATTAATCAGGCGTAGAGAGTCCATTTAGCTTTTTACTATTTCTTCATTAAAAAACAATTACACTACGCCTAATTTTCTCTCCAAAGTGTTAACGATTTGTTGTCAAATTCAAATAGAATTGCCATTCAGATGGTTGATTTAATTTCCCCTAGTGAGTAAACAACCGGCCTGAGTCCAACAAACTCTTTGGCCAATGGTCCAAAGCCTGTTATGTTGCCTTATCATACTGTCATTGAAAATAACGTTATCATTCTAAGAGCTCATTCCAAAAGTATAATGAGTTATGTTGTAGCCAGAGTAGTGGAAATGAGGCAGACAGCACTTGCAGACCAGATTTCCCCAATCTCTTCATACCTGCAGGGAGCATTTTCTGACTGGTGTGTGTAGTAAAGTTATGAACTGATGAAAAGGATCATGTCATACCAGTCCATCATGAACTGTGCATATGCCCAAAATAAATTAATCAACTGAATCAATTTCATGATAATGTAAATGACAAGCATGACAACAACATCTCCAACACAACTATTTAATCACCAAACATGAGAGATTTGATTTGTCTTAATCAATGAGTGGATTAGTCATCTGTAAGACAGTGTCTCTAAGAGTGAACTTTGCGTGGTGTGTGTGTGAGATCCAAGGAATAATCATATTTTCAGAGGTTGATACAGTATTAACATACAGTATTAACATCTTAATTTGTTACTACAGTAGGAAATATTCTTAAACTACAGTGTCATTTCTGGATCAGTGTGCAAATTGCATAGTGTTTCATAGAATTCTACTGCAATGATATTGTTGACTAATTGGTATTTAACAGAACATATACAGTAAGTCTACTGGGCTGTAATCGGAGCATCTTTTATTTTACAGTGAATATGAGTTTCTCTCAATTTTCTGAAAGGCTCTGTGAAAGTGTAATGTGTAATGTAATGTGTGTGTGTAATTTAGGCATACAGTATGCATGTCTGCTCTTTAGAATTGCTTTAACGCAGAATCTCCAATTCTAATTCACGTCTGAATGTTGCATTTCAGAGCCACAGTGTTCAAAGTGAGAGTGCCCCTATTAAACTATCAATATTAAACATATCACAAATCCCTTCCATATTTCATGAGGCCTATTTTCAAACAATGCAGCTTTCAGGGCATGGGAATCAATATTTCAGAAAGTGAATTTTTCATAACTTTAGCTTAGAAAGCCTAGATAAGTGCATTATTAATATGAGTTACAGAAGGAGTGTCTAAAAGTTTAGAAGGTGTACATGGACCTACTTGCAAGTCTTTGCTGTGCCTACCCAGCAAGCTGGAAGTCTGTCAATGAAAGGAACATATGAAATGCTCTCTGAAAGTGTGCATATTGGCCCAATATTGCTTTTAAATCACATCAGGTTTCCATTATTTTCTCTCTTTCTATCTTCAGTTGTTGATTTTCTAGAAATCCCACCTGTTCTCTTCTTTTTCTCTGTTTGCACCCTCTTTTCCGCTTGTATCATTAGCATCCGTATCCTGGTCTCCTACTGTAGTCTCGTCCTCCACTGACCTCTTCTCTTTCTCCTTTTCTCGTTCTCTCTCTTCGATGAGCTCCACCAGCCTGTGAAACTTCTGGTCTAACTCGTTCACTCCTCCTTTCCTTTCTCTCTCCTCCTCTCGCTCTCCCTCACTCTCCAGGGAACTCAGCGACTCAGCCCTTGAGTTGCCGCCCTCAAACTCGTATGTCTGCAGCGAGTCGTATGGTGGCTGGAACAGGTCGAAGGTCACCTGATCCAGACGGAACTTCAGGAACTCTTCCATTCTCAGGGGCAGGGAGTCAGCCCCTCCCCTTTCAGACACCAGGTGGCGCCCAGGTCCCCACCCCCTGCCGTACCCCATTACGCCCACAGGGAGGGGCAGTATTTGTGGAGTCAGGTCCCTCCTGCCCACAGCATACATGTCCAGAAGCTCCACCCCACCCGAATACAAACCACAAGTACTCCCGGTCACGGGTATCCCTCCAGCGCTTTGATTCAGTGACCCCACGATACTATATGTGTCCCCCGGTGGGTTAGCTGGCATCTGAACACCATCAATCTGGCTAATGTCATTTTGGTTGTTCACTGAGATCGGAGGAGAAGAGGAATCAATATCATTGACTGCGGAGCATGGTGCTATGGTGTGGGCCGGTGTCGGCTCTGACTGGCCCCCCTGCTGCTCTGATGAAGAGCTGCTGTGAGTCTGTGTGGAAGTTCCATTCAGGTCAGGGTAGGTCAGAATCAGTTCTTCATTTGTCAGTGCAGATTCAGGCTGTGTCTGAAGGAAAAAACATGGTTATTTTGGGGGGAAATAACAACAACAAAAACATTACCATAACTAGGGCTGTCAGTTGGTTACATTTTTTGCCAAGAAACCCAGTTGTGGTAAACAATGAATGGGGTAGAAGTAGAGTATGTTACAAGTTAACAATAAAATGATGGCTTCTAAATCAAAAGTGCATTGCCATTCCCATTGAACAAAAGGGTGCCAATTGTTTGTTTACTTCTCACTCTCAATAGCTGTACTGTAACTACTTGTCCTTGGTTTGAGAAAGCAAATATTTTCTTTCTCCAAAATTAGCATTAGTTGATTACTCTTTTCCATGAATCGATAAATCTGTTTAGTCCTTATCACAACATCCAAATTAAAGTTAATATCTGACCCTATTTGGTCCCTGAACCTGATTCTGCTGGGTTTCAGAGATGCCTTCACCGCCTCTCTTTTCCTTCTTGCTGGTATGAGCAGTCGTGTTCCCTGATATGTCTCTGCTAGAGGAGCAGCACGTCTCCACAGGTCTGATGATGGGAGCAGCTCCAGGCTGCTGCAGGAGATCAAAGCTCCCCTGGTTCTGGATGACTTGTGAATTAGCCATGGGATTTCCAGGGTGCCCATAGGTCAGATGTGTTAGCTGCAACCCCCCAACCTGCAGTGGCCCTTGTTGGCAGTCTGGGAGAACAGGCAGGGTGTGGATGTTGTAGCAGAGGCGTCCGTGCACGGGGGCAGAGCCTGGCCGCCTGGGGTCCAGAGCAGAGCGAGGGTTCCTGCTGCAGCTGTACGTCCGCACCCTTGGCTGATTCTGTTGGGTGTACCATCTGTGTTTGAAAAGATTAACATGAGGCTTGGATCACACAGCCACACACTTGCACGCAGGCAATTGCGCTCACACACACACACGCACAATCAGGTACACACGCATGCTAAACTCACATGTTCCCAGTGTCCTGCATGCACTGTACCCTGTGCATACTCTGGAGCGCGGTGATGTCAAAGGCTGCAGTGTCCGCCTCCCCTCCTCCCTCGTCATCGTAGGTAATGATGTTCTCCCTCACGTCATCCTCCTCGAACGGGGAAAGGGAGTCTCGTTTCTGATGGCGCAGCGAGAGCGAGAGTGCACACACCACTTGGGACGGGGGAGAAAGAGAGGCACATCTACTCAAACACCACACACTGCAATCACAGACAGCCCAGAAAAAAACACGAGCCAGATACATGTGTACAAACAAAGAAATACACAGATAGATTATTAGACAGACAGACCGACAGACAGATACATAGACAGACAGACAGATACTATGCCTGCATGCATACACATAGGCATAAATATCCAAGCCCACTCCTCTCCTAGACTGGTAGTTCTTCATTTAACTAATTGTGTTCTTTCATGCAGAGCAGATTGATCTTCAAACACAGATTTTACAACTAGAAAAAGGAGTTCCAGAAGATTCTTTGTGGGCTTGCAAGTGTTATTTTGGTATTTTTCAAAGATGTTTTGATAGATAGATTTCCTGAGTAGTTGAAAGAAAGTGAGATTGATAGATAGATCGATAGATGAACAAAGGTTCTATAGATGAGAGAAGGACAGATAAAGAGGATAGATAGAGAGGAGGATAGATGAGAGAGGGGAAGTATAGATATATCAACATTTGGAGGTTAACCATGTCAGAAGGTTAGATAGAATGTTGTACGGTTGGGTAGTTCAGTGGAGAGGGTAGAGAGTTGAGTGGTTGAGAGTGGTAGTGTGTTATCATTCTATCAATGTGTTCTGCAGGTCTCCTGTTGTTTTTATTCAAGACAAGACTTCTTTTACTTCTTCTTTTTATTAGTGGGCTTGCTTCGGCAAGAAAAACAACAGGAGACCTGCAGAATACATTTATACTGTATACCCAGTCACATATTTAATTTGTTACAGTCAGAAAGTGACATGTTTTCAAAGTCATTGTTAGAATTGTAATGGTATTATAAGTACTCCAGTACTCTTGGCAAGTACCCAAATGTAAGTACTTGCACTTGGTCTGAAAAAAAGTGGTATCGGTACATCCCTATATTTATACCTCCCCTCTCTCATCTATCCATTCATCCATCCAGTCAAGCAACCTAACCAACCAATCTTACTTTATTTCAATTACCCAGAAATTCTTCATTAATCCCGATGAAAGCTTTCTAATTCGTATTAAACCTTTTAAACTATTAAGCTTTTTGTAACTACAAAAACTCTGGTTAACCAACTAACTCTACCACTGTCAACCAACCAACTCTCTACCCACTCCACTGAGCTACCCCAGGCTCATCCTGGGTATCTATCCTACTGTATCTATACCTCTCTTTCATCTATCCATTCATACATCCAGTCAACCAACCTAACCAACCTATCTCACTTTCATTGAACTACCCAGAAAATCTACTTCAACCCTGATCAAAGCTTTCTGATACATATTACATCTTTTAAACTATTAATTAACTCAAAAAACTCTCATTCTATCCAACCAACCAAACGATCTCACTTTCTTTCAACTACCCAGCTAATCTTTCGATCTATCAAAACATCTACCTTTTCCACTACCAAAATAAGAATTTGCAAACCCACAAAGTTTCTTCTGGAATTTTTTTTATTTTTTATTACTCTCTGGCAGATTTGCGGCTGGGTTGTGGAGAGAAATGAAACACTACTACTTCAGCTAGGAAGCCTTCAGGAAATGAAACACTACTACTTCAGCTAGGAAGCCTTCAGGAAATGAAACACTACTACTTCAGCTAGGAAGCCTTCAGGAAATGGAAACAAAAGGAGTTGAGAGTCTCACCCAGTAGAGTGGTGACGCAGGCTAGCAGCGCCAGCAGAGTGACCAGACTGAATATGAGCGACGGGGAGGAGGAGGGCAGGGGCAGACACACGGTGTGTTTCTCCCAGCCCCGATCCTTCTGCCTCCCCCGCTCCTCGGCCCGCATCCCCCCGCTCAGGCAGGGACACACGGTCACGGTGACCGTCCCTGTGTTGGTGAGGCCGGACGCCCCGTCCCTCAGCACGATGGGGACGTAGAGGGGGAGGAAGGAAGAGAAGCCTGGGAGCAGCTGCAGGGCCGACTGGAGAACCAGGCTGGCCGTGGCCCCTGCAGTCAAGAGCAAATCAAATATGCGGCATAGAAGTAGAATGAGTAGAAGAGACATGCTCCCTCAAACCATGGCAATCTATCTGGCTAGTACATTCCTTATTTGGCTAGCGCTCAGAGTTACTGTTGCTAGCACTCATAACAATGACAAGTGTCTCCAGTTATGTTTACATTTTGTAGTTTGTGAAGTATGTACTTTCATAGCATATTGAAGGTTGTTAAAGTTAACCCTGTAAGGTTGTTAGAGTTGCAACAGTGTTGAATGCATATTGAGTAGAACAATCATAGAGATGTATATAGCGGGTATTCTAATTCTATTTCTGTGACAGTCCTTATCTAACAGTAAGAATTCAAATTGAAGATTTAAGGAGGGCTGGGCGTTGAAATGAGATATTGAACATAGCTAGAGGGTACCCGTACCCGTGCCCCTGCCCATGCCTGTGCCCCCTGGTACTGTACAACCTACCTCCACTCTCCCTGATGGTGAGGTTGAGGGCAGAGCTGGACCCTGGAGGGATGCTGAAGTGGACTGTGGTGTTCTGTCCTCCCTGGTCCTTATCTATGGCCCGCACCACCTGTACCACCTAGGAGACAGTGGGGAGATGGCTTCTATTGAGGCTCAATAGAATTCAGCCAATGGCTGATCACACTACAGGGCCAACCTGAACTGTAATAATAATAATAATAATAATAATAATAATAATAATAATAATAATAATAATACATTACACTTATATAGTGCTTTTCTAGACACTCAAAGACACTTTACAAACTGAGAAGATTGAGTAGTAACAATAAAAAAGAAACTAAAATAAATAAAAGAAAGTATAGGGCCTAATTAAGGTAGTGCTGGGGACACACGGGAAGGGGAGGGGGAGATGGTTAACTGGTGAAGGCGAGCTTGAAGAGGTGGGTTTTGAGGGCCTGTTTAAATGTTGGGAGGGTGTTGGCCTGTCTGGTGTGGTTGGGGAGGGCGTTCCAGAGGGACGGGGCTGTGGCTGAAAAGGCCCTATCACCCCAGGTCCGGAGTTTGGTCCTGGTGGTCTTGAGGGTGGTTCGGTCGTCAAACCTGAGGCAACGGGAGGGGGTGTGGAGGGGGACTAGGTTGGCAAGGTAGGAGGGGGCCAGATTGTTGATGGCTTTGTAAGTGGTGAGTAGGTTTGTGTACCGTGCCAGTTCCAGTTATTTTATTTTTCACATTATTTTTTCAAGCACTGTTACAGCAACTATTGTGGATGCGTAACCAGACCAGTAAAGCCCAGTAGAGCTCAGCTCTCTTCAGCTCTGTTTGGCTCTGTAGGGTGATTTGGTTGCTATCAAAAACAAATATGAAGCAAATATGAAGAGCCGATGTTGCATAGAGCAATTTGCTGATAAAAGGAGAAGTTGAAAAGCAAAGAGCAGAAATCAAGAAAAAGGGTCCAAATCAACATTATGCTAATCAGCACCAGAGGCTCTGTTCTAAGATTAGGCTAACTGCTAAGGGTAAGTGTTACTTAGCACTGACCTGTCCTGGGGAACTAGAGTCGCACACAGACGTGGTGTACTGCCTATCCAGCTCCGGCGCATTGTCATTCTGGTCCAGAGTCTCTATGGCAACCACAACTCTGGTCACAAGGTTGGGTCTGTCTGTAAAAGAAGTGAATGATAAGAACGTCACATGTTGAGTTTAACCTTGACTTTATCATTTCCCATTTCCTTGCAATCAGCCTAGAGCGAACAGCAACAGATAGCAGTAAAACATGTCTGCCTTGCTGAGCTGCAGGGCCTGGTACTGCCTGCTTCGTATACCTCTCTGGGCCGCGATGACACTGATGTTATGCCACTGCTCCCTCTCTCGGTCCAACTCCATCACCGCCGTGATAAGACCATTGTCAGAAGCAATACGGAACAGGGCCTCGGGGTCCGAATGGGGATCGATGGAGTACCTGGGAGAGACGGAGAGAGAGAGAGGGGAGAAAGAGAGAGAGGGGAGAGATTGAGAAAAGATGATGATGTGCGTGAGTCAGTGAGTGAGTGAATGAGTGAGTGTATGTGAGAGTGAGTGATTGAATGTCTGTGTGTGTGAGAGTGAGTGTGTGTGTGGGTGTGTGTGAGTGAGTGAGTGTGTGTGAGAGTGACTGTGTGTATGTGAGAGTGAGTGAGTGTGTGTGTGTGTGTGTATCTGTGTGTGTGTGTGTGTGTGTGTGTGTGTGAGAGTGAGTGTACCTGATGTTGGTGCTTTGGCCCGTGTCAGGGTCCACGGCGGCAACGCGGCCCACAGAGCAGACAGGAGGGCAGTTCTCAGACACGTCCAGGCGGTACCGGGACCGGGAGAAGCGCGGAGGCTCATCAGCGTTGAGGACCATAACTCGTACGGTGGTGCGGTCCTTAAAGGGACCTCTACGTAGGAAGCGTGCGTCCATGACAGGATTCACCACTTCCACAGAGAAAGAGAAAGAACTGCGGCTCTCGTAGTCCAACAACTGAGGGAGAGAAATGGGCTTTTAATTATCTTTTTTTTTTTTACACAATTTATTTGATTGAGACCCTGTCACTAATTCCAACCTATCTATCCTATTGTACATACTGTACATACGTAAGCTATCTATCCTACTGTACATACGTACAGTGAACAACCTATCTATCCTACTGTACATACTGTACATACGTACAGTGAACAACCTATCTATCCTACTGTACATATGTACAGTGAACAACATATCTATCCTACTGTACATACGTACAGTAAACAACCTATCTATCCTACTGTACATACTGTACATACGTACAGTGAACAACCTATCTATCCTACTGTACATACTGTACATACGTACAGTGAACAACCTATCTATCCTACTGTACATACTGTACATACGTACAGTGAACAACCTATCTATCCTACTGTACATACTGTACATACGTACAGTGAACAACCTATCTATCCTACTGTACATACGTACAGTGAACAAGTGCTCATCACACTACTTTACATACGTACAGTGAACAAGCGCTCATCACACTACTGTACATACGTACAGTGAACAAGCGCTCATCACACTTTCAAACAGAAATACTTTCTTTCTCCCCTCTCTTCATCATGCCCCTTTATACCCTTTGCTACATCATTAATTCTCTCCATTCACTCAGTCAATCTATCCCTCCTTCAATCTCTCTCATTTCTTTACCCTCATCTTACATACTTTGTTAAAGGAAGTGTTGGAATGTTGCTTGTGATGGCCCCATGTACTGAACACCGCTCACAAGCTCACAAGCCATTTTCCGGTTTTCTGATTGCAATTCAACTGCACGTCGAGAGTCTTTCATTTTTCAATTACTTATGCATAAATTCCGGGGCTAATTTGTATACCTCTTGCTTTTCAGGCCAACCGTGGTGTTTTCACAAGAGTTATTCACGCTCTCTTCAGCACACACTGCAATCACTGCAGGCATGCAGAACTGTTCTGCGATTGAGACAGAAGAAAACACTGTTTCCAGTCTGATAATTTGCTTATTCAAAGCAGCCCATCTCCAGCGTTGATGAAGTATGATTGAAGTCTGCTGCAAACTGTACGCCACTAATCGCTGCCACTCCTCCCTCCTGCTGCTTTAAACATTTCCGCCTAGACATGTCAAGATAAATGTTTTTGCTTAATCAACATTCTGGCAAAGTGCCTTTGATCAGCCCTGCACTGTAACCCAGTGCGAGTAGGCCAAGTATTCAAATTGGCCAAGTATTCAAATTGGTATTTTTGCGCCATTGTGAATTCTGTTGGAGACTAAATTAATTCTGTGGGAGACTATCTGGATACTAAAGGAATTGTCTAGATTCATAGCTATATCTTGTCTCCGCCTTTCCCCTCATTGTACCCCAACCCAACATGATATATTCCTCTCTCTCTCTGTTGCTACTCGCAGTCTCCTCTCTCCCTACCCAGTCTCATCATTACTCACCTTATTTAGCACAATGACAGCCTCTTTGTCTCTTCCTGGTGTTATGTTAAAGGTTTCCCTCTCCTCTCCGTCCGTGATGCTGTACTCCAGCAGGGCGTTCTCTCCCTGGTCAGCGTCTGTGGCAGACAGGCGCCCCACCTCCACCCCCGGCGCTGCCAGCTCAGACACAGAGAAGGACCAGACACCTACAGGAGGGAGGGGAGACCAGATGACTGACCTGGCATGGCATGGACAGAGACCTTCATAATGATCATGGAGCGATAATTATGATGTCATTCTGGATGGTCATGGATGTGTGGCAATTGCTGCCATTTGATTGGTCAGGCGACCATTATGTGTTCCACCTCTTCCCATCCTAACCTCATGCCTGACGAAGGTCCGTGACCGAAGTGTCACTCTTTTTCAACTTTATGAAGACACCAAACACATAGAACAGAGAAAAGAAAATAGAGGGGAACGTTCTCAGGAAGACTGTTAGAGACTGTCTCAGGGAGACTGTCTGTAGTGTTAATGAAAACTAAATGTATTTGCATTGTTGCCAGGGAAGAGAAAGCCAGCATGCAGTGATCTGTGGCTGCGTTGGCATTTACTTGGCTTTGGATGATGTATCTCCACATGTCTCTGTGATGCCGTTATTGCATTCAGGTAATGGTTCCCCTCTGAGTAGAGTAGAGCCTCATATTTCATATTTCAATCTAATGATGCATGTTAATAATGCAATGCCTCCTGGGTTTTCTACATTTAACCGCATACCTATCTCTCTCTCTCCACAGATGAACATACCTCTCTCTCTCCACAGATGAACATACCTCTCTCTCTCCACAGATGAAAATAGAATAACAAATGTGATGTTTGTTGGTTTATACTCAGATAAAACATAAATGACCTACAGCGAGGTACGGTTGTATAGGAGGTGTTATACAGCAGTAATACATTAAGGAGAATGGGTGGTTTTAGTAGAAATGTTGTGTGGTTGCTCAGCTGGCTAAAAGTAATGTAGTGGAACATTTTAGGCAGAGACAACCAGAAAAAAGATATGAAAATGATTTAGCTAAAGCCCACTCATAAGTATAAGATACAAGCAATATCCTATACTACTGGCCTTGTTTATATATATATATATATATATATATATATATATATATAAACTCTCTACACATTATAACGTTGAAGTGGTATGTTTTAAATAAACGTGAGTGACAGGTGGAATAATAATAATAATAAAAAAGATATATCCTGTATGTACATATTGCATTTGGACATATATATATATGTATATATATATATAAATTAGACCTGTATGCACTGCATAACTGTACTGTATATTTGATTTGCACTGGATACACACACACACACACACTCACATCTTTCTCAGAGCGTTATATTCTGCAGTGATTTTACTGTCTATTGAAGCAGAAAGGACTGAACTTTAGATGAAATATTAATAGAATGGAATGTAAGGAAAGCTTGGTTGGGAAAATACTGACATAATCTCTCACTGTATTTCATGAGAACTTAGTCTCGATTGAACATTTTTTATTATTTCATATTGATCACAATTATGATCAAGCATGATTATGATGAGGATAGTCAAATAACTCGCTTGAAAAACTTAAAGTTGTTCAAGTTGCTTAAATTTAATTCAGGTTGCTTAAAGTTGCAATCCGTAATTGTTTCAACTCAAAAGGCCTCCCACAATATGAGTTGTGGAAGGTGAACATTGCATCAAAACAATACACAAGAGCTGGCCTTGTTTTAACCCAGCAGACACAATTACTCTGCATTCTGCTGCTGTTGTCAGGATGTATGTCTCAATATAAATATGTTTGACAGATAATGGTGGTATCCTATACATCTTGGACAGATCCTTTCTTCTGCCTTGGTTCAAGGTCACCAGTGCTTTTGTTTTCTTTTTAATGATGTTCCAAACTGTTGATATTGGCAAGCCTAATGTTTTGGCTATGTTAGTTTTTTTTCCCGATTCTTCCTTGACTTCCATTGACACCACTTTGGTCCTCTTGTTGACAGACACCAATAACAATAGCAAACTCCAAAGGCAAATGCAAAGTCTAGAATCAAGACTAGACACTGACAGCTCTGTTATGCGTGCACCAATGATGTGTCAGAACACACCTGACTTACCAGAAACAACTGTCAATCCAATTGGCCCATTACTTTTGGGTACCCTGAAATAGAGGGACTATGCGTAAAAAGTGTTGTAATTTCTAAATGGTGAAACCAATATCTACACAAATACCATAAAAAAAGAAAGCTGATAATCTCTCATTTAACCTCAGTAATTCAAATCAAAACAAACTTTTGGAGTGTAAAGTCAAAAGGAGAAATGTTTTTTCACTTTCCCATTACATACACATGGAACTATACAAGGTCTAATAAACTGAGAGCAAAACTATGTTGTGGCTTGACTAAAGCAAAACTGTTATGTACCTCTAGTGTGTATAGTGACAACTAGTGTTAGTGAAAGACTGTCAGAGTAAGGGCAATATTATTCATTTGGGGCAATCCTAATTTTGTACGCATTACATTTAATTTTCTCAAAGACCAAAACAAGGCCAGCCCTCATGTTTTGGTTTAAGATGCGATTTTTACCATCAACATTTCAAGCGATGGGTGGCTTATGGAGTTGACGGCACCTTTAACAGTATGAAGATCAATGACTACTAGAGATCATCTCTGAAACACTAGCAGAGTGCCACAAGTCCAAGATTGACACCCCTAAAAAGGTCATGTGACAAGTAATGCGCAAGTAATGTGCCTCACAATATGTGATTACAAGACATTTCATCATTATAATCACACATGCACTCATTCACACACACACAC
>NC_137674.1:91539641-91544641 GCF_963989245.1 Nansenia antarctica | reverse complement strand
AATTAATAATAGAAGAAGACAAACCAAAAGAAGACAACCAAAGTTGCCAGAATAGCAGAGGATTCTACATAGAACTTTTAGGAGTTAAAAGAAAAAACTTCACAGAGGGTTCTGGGTAGAACCATTTACAGGGAGTTCAAGGCAGACCTCTACATAGTTATGCTTTTAACCGTAAACTCAATGAACCGGGAGTTCACCCGCTGCTCTAAGCAGCAGCACGTCATGGAGGATATCAGCGGGGGAACAGACAATATCTACCCGGGAATTCGCTCCGCGCTGTGTCGACCGTGATAAGAGTGTCGTATCGACACCATTCAAATGGTTCTAGATTCCCTGTCCTCTCCCCTCGTGGGACACGTTTGAATTTTTACCGTAACCCACGGTAAATCATAGTTATTAACCCGCAAAGGGTGCCTCCGGGCACCGTCTTTGCCCATTAATAACACCGGCTATGAAGGGGGTAGAAACACAAGACTATGCTGGCTAACTCCACCATCGGTATACGGTCATTTTGAGCCCTGAACCACCATGGTGCCACCCCGAGAAGTGAACCGGGAGTAAACTCAATGAACCAGGAGTTCAACATGCGTCACGTGCTTATATTCACTACGAGGCAGTAGCCATCTCATATGCTCATACAGTTCATAAAGCAGACAAGTGAAGGCAGTGGTTTTAAGGGTTCAAAAAACATGACTTTATGTGACTTATGACTTTCCTCTCTCTCTCTCTCTCTCTCTTTCTCTTTCTCTCCCAAAAATCACGGTTAATAATATACCACATGCCGAGGAAAAAGTATACGATAGCTTCAAGTTCCTCCATGTTGCTATTGTTGTGGCTGTGTTGTGTCTCGTGAAAATATACGTCACCACCATGGCGCGCTTTTATGACGCGTAACTCCGCCTACTATCTCCTACTCCTCCTACTCGTTCCTGGTCTCTTGTGTATAGTGGAAAAGCGCCAATACCCAGAACTGTTCAAAAGCGTGCCGAAGCGAGCTGACCCGACCCGAGCTGACCCGACCGAGCCGGGCCCTGTAGTGGAAAAGCACCAATAGACTGCAAAGGGTTCTACAGCTCTAGCACCAAACAGGGAAGAGAGAACCTGAAGAACCCTACAGTAGACGGCTCTGCTAATACCTTTTTTCATTTGTTTACATACAGTATCTCTACTCTGTGTTCTTGTTCTCTACCAGTAGAAACCTTCTTCATTTAAATATATTCTACTTTTAATGGTTAATAAACATGTATTTAGGGTTAGGGTTAGGGTTAGGGTTAGGGTAAAAGCATACTGTATACGCTCTGATCATGCACTTGGCTTTTGGCGTTGATACATCACACAAAACCTGTCTTATAATGCTTGTTTTTCACAACCATGTCTGTATTTCACAGAAAAATAGAGGAGAACATCTGACTCAACCGTTTAATGGGAAATTCCTAATAAGACCCATGCAATCAAGCCCTGAATCTGCTGTTGATTGCGCTAACAACATCTCTGCATGAATGTATCAATAACAGTCAGAGAGGAATATTAAACATGTATGAGGTGTATATGAGTTGGTGAGACTCCAATTGTGGTGTCAGTATTCAAATAAACTGCTCCAGTGACTGGCAGCATTCCCTGTAGCGTCACTGCTAATAATCCACACTCTGTGCAAAGCTGCCAGAGGCTGCATTAGCAGTGGAGCACTGGGCTGGGCAGTTGCCTGTGACGTGCTACAAGTAACGTCCAGGGATTCTGCAATGGTTCAGGTGTGCTCTGGTTTAAAACACCTCCACAACATCTCATCCTAAGATTGGTTTGATATCTCCTGACAGCTCCTGGGGCGCTGTTGCTGTTGTGTGGACAGCCACCACACTGATTCACTACTAACCCTAATGGATCATGTACTGTCTCCTCAGGCCTACAGTATTAGAAACAACAGCGCTACCAAGAACTATAAACGCTGTATAAACTATATAAGCTGTCCCTGTGGGAGAACCCTTTGAAGAACCCCTTTTTGGTTCCATGTAGAACCCTTTCCGTAGAGGGTTCTAGGGGGAAACGAAAAGGGTTCCACATAGAATCTAAAAGGGTTATTCAAAGGGTTCTCCTACAGGGATAGCTAAAGAACCATTTTGGAACCTTTTTTTCTAAGAGTTTATGAATACAAATACTACATTCTGTGTGTTTATTGGTTGTGTTGTGATGTCTTACCCGTCCAATGAGCACCGGCTCTGGGCCTCTGTACTCCTCGATCACGAAAAATTGGTTCCACAGCCAGCTCCGCCTACGGCGAGGGTGAGGCTCCACCCCTTCCATTAGTAACCCTGCCCCTTCCAGACGTAGCCCCGCCCCAATGTCTGCAGACACCAAGCTGACCATGAATCGGCTCCTCCTTTCTGGGAGAACATCTGAGTCCAAATGAAGATCAGTCTGGAGTCTCATATGTTGGCTGCCCTCTATACTGGGGTCTCCATCCATGGATTCCAGGACCACTAGGGACTGACTGTGAACAGTATTTACAACTCCAGCCTGACTCTTAGATGTGAACATATTCAACATTTTTCCAGGAGTGAATGTAGTTTGAGACATTGGGTTTGGAGATAAAGCATCATGGGGAGATTCTGGGGTTACACTTCTTTGCCTGTCATCTATAGACCTCTCTGCGTTTTCCTGATCCCTTTTTTCTTCGTCTTTCAAACCAGGGACCTCTGGAACAGGGGTAAACGTGTTTTTCTGAGCATGATCAACCTGTTCTTTGGTTTGCAGAGATGAAACAGCATTTTCTCTGAACTTGAAATCTATTTTATTTTCCAGACTGCTCTGAACTGTTGTTGGTAAATGAACGGTTAGTGAGCTACCTAGCCTCAGCTCCTCCCCTACACAGAAACACATTAACAGAAGCACAGTTTGGGTTGTCATCGTGGAAGTTTGCCGGTGGACCTTGTTTCAATGGAGGTTTTGAGAATGACTAGTACGAGGCAGTTTTCCATGCTCTCTTTTGGTTAAGCACCTTTTCTTCTCTCTCCTCCATCATGTTTTTTCTTGCTTATCACAGGGTGGTCAGTCTTCTCTCACTGTTTTCTTTTCAGTCTCTCCCATGCTGTGCACATGCTTCTGGACTCCCACGGTCAGCGCAGGATTACCTGAGAGGAGACATAATTAGCGTAATATTTCAATATCTTTTCATTCAAATAAAAGCAAACAGAGCTATGAGGTAGAATGACATGATTCACATTAACTCGATTATGGAGAATATCAAACTGAAGATTGTGAAAAATATTGGATTTTGAACTCATTTTGCACCCTTTGATATATTGTTATTAGTTGTTATAGTGCCATATGCATTTAGGGACACCATGGATGCCTTAGTTAGGAAGACTGCTTGACAGAATTGGGGTTGTATGTTTGATGAATGTGAGAGATGTTTGTTGCAGACTGTATGTTTGGACCTGAGGGGCATAGGGTAGGGCAGAGTGCCAATACTTTACTGTGTCAGGCACAATTGCCAGTCTAGCAGGTGATTGATGTCGTCCCTAGCACCCCCCCCCCCCCCCCCCTCCCTCACCCTCACGCCTCAAAGCCCAGTAGTAAAATAGGCTCCCCTTAAGAGATTAATTGAACCCATAAATAATGTAATCAATTTCTGTCCTCATTTCCCAAAAGTTTAACGATCCGAGTTTAGTTTGCATTAGAGTCAGATCCCAGCCATCGATCTTTGAGGCTTGGTGCAATGAAAGCTGTCACCAACTTAACAAGACTGAAAATGTGGAAACACAATTCTTTTATCTATCTCCCTCTCTTTCCTGCATCCATCACTCTGCTTCACTTATGCCCACTGTCAGTGCTACTGTGCCTTCTCAATGCAAACCTCACTCGCTTTTACACAAACTACATTTTCACTCTGAAAACATTTACACAATGGCAGTGTCTTATGCTTTTTAAATATAATTGCTATCAATAACCTTGCAAGTTCACATTTGTTGGTATCAAAAATAGCTCAGTACTACCTGAGACAGTACAATTAAAAGGTCTGCATTTTTGCCACAAAACCCATCAATTTAGATGCAAATTAGCACAGAGCTAATGTTAATGTTAAAGGACCATTAACCCTAATGGCTTTGTGTAATATAAATCAGAATATCTTTTAATTGATCCAAATTAGAATGCTTACAAAATTGACAGAGAAGAACACTAACAATCATGCATTTTCACACAAACATTTTTTCTACTTTTGAAAAGCTATGCTTTAAGAACAAAGAAATAATTTGAGCGACTGAAATACAAAGAAATATTGTCGACTTAGTTTTTTTGTTCTGCTCCTGTATTCACATCATTTCGTTTTAGAGGAAAGATTTCGGTTGTAAAGGAATAATGCTTTTTAAAATTTATTATTAATTTGCACACATAATGCAATCTCCAATGTGTTTGTTTTCCCTCATATTTTAACCATTCCATAAATGCTCTCACGTGTCTTCTTCTCATCCACACTATCATCCTTCTATCACGTCCTGATCCGTTTCAAAGTATAGTTTGAGTGCTGTTAATTTTTGTTTGCAAGCATTTTTACAGACTCCCAATTTAATCTACTCTATCCCACCTGGAGAGGGGAAACAGCTACGCGAGACTGCTCTTTGTGGACTTCAGCTCCGCCTTCAACACCATCCTTCCAGACAGGCTAGTGACCAAACTACTAGACCTGGGACTATCACACTCTATATGTGCATGGATCAAGGACTTCCTGACCGACCGCCCCCAGAGGGTGCGGGTGGGCCCCCACACCTCCACAGCCCTCAGACTCAGCACTGGGTCCCCCCAGGGCTGCGTGCTAAGCCCCATCCTCTACAACCTCTACACCTACGACTTCACCCCCGTCCACCCCAGCAACTCCATCGTAAAGTTTGCAGACGACACCACCGTGGTGGGCTGCATCTCGGGGGGGGACGAGGCGGCGTACAGGGATGAGGTAGAGCAACTGAGCAAGCTGTGCAAGGTTAACAACCTGCTGCTGAACAAGTCAA